>NC_060274.1:109230416-109377628 GCF_021613505.1 Equus quagga | reverse complement strand
TCTAATCATAGACTGTAATTAACTTTCCTTGCTCTGATGCCCCTCTCACTAAACAACCTTCTGATTATAATTTGGCTTCCCATGTTCCTTGCCTACAGGGAGAAAATGTACTGTTAGGGCCGACGTGAGGATCCAATCCACTAAACAGTTACATGCCATGATGTAAATTAATAAATTCGTATTCTGATTTTATCATCTGCCTCATCTGAGCTCTGTAGGCGTGAGTCAGCATCCCTGAGTCTAATCAACACGGACACTGAGAATATCAAGCTTCTGAAAAACTAAGCTGAAAAACGAAGAACTAGACCCAGGACCAGAGCACAGTCACCAAGGTAACACTGCCCTGGAGACCCCTGGGCCTGACGGAGAAGACCTTTCTACATGTCATGCAAAACAGACGGGGATTAAAATTGACTTTTGACATTACAAAGAGCTGCATATTCAAAACCATGGCTTGGTTCCCTTCAGGTGAAGAATAGAGATGATCATGAGACTCATATTGAATATTTATTGACTTATGAGCACACACCAGATGCTGCACAAATCCTAGGCAGAAGGATAAGATTTACAGACATGTTTGAAAAAAGAAAAAAAGAAAGGCAGATGGTGCATGCTGAGGAGGAATGAAACAAGAGGAGCCTGACTGATGAATCCTTGGTCCACCTTGGTACTCATGGTCCAAGTTGCAAAATAAAAGAAGGTGACTTTAAAGACCAAAAAAAAAACCAACCCAGGAGAATGAAACACAGGGTACAGCAGAGCACAGACAGGAATGTGCCTGGGCAGTGAGATTATCCAGGCTGGAGGAGTGATTTAGGACCTGCAGGGCGAGGGCGAGATCTTTGAAGTAAGTTCAAAAGGCAAAGTGGAGGCGAGCCCATTAGGACAGATGGGGATAATTTAGCCATCCTGCTATTAGATCACCTCATCATCCAGGGTTTCTGGGTGAGCAGTACCTACAGCGACACAGATGTCCTCTGGGATCCCAGTTACACTGAACAATACCGAGAAGAACGTGATCACAACTGTCGTATCTGGGAATTTTTGGCCCAGTGATGGGAGGTGATCCTCTACTGTGCATTCAGACCCAAAACAAACAGGAACGGAAAAAAAGGGGATGACCTATACTGATGACTCTACAGGATTTAAAAAACATATTTAAGAAGGAATGAGATCAATTAAAGGAAGTTCTGTGTTATCTTTGAGACCAATCTAAAAGATAAGCCTTGTCTCCCAGAGTGCCTCCCTCTGGACTCCACCAGAGCAAGGTCACTGGCTGGCTAGATTGGATGCAGCTAGAGAGCCATCTTAGGTGTCCTTTAGCTCTAAAAATGAGGTAGACACATGCTACCCAGTAAGGGTGATCCCAAATGTGGCCTGCCCAACCAGCTGTGCAAAAGGAAAGTATATAAAAGGCTTAGTGAAACAGCAGGACCAGAATGAAGTAGGGTGACAGAAGCGCTTCTCTCAGGTGCACCACACGAATGCATGAACTTCAGGGAGGGTGGCTGGAGAGGGGCTGCCCTGTGTTGGCTATAAAGCCAGAGGGCTCTAACTTACATGGGAAGGAACGAGCTCCCTTAATATGGCCTCAGTGTGTGTGCACAGATGGGATAAATAAATGTAGACAGAGTGGGTTTCCACCCCTAGTAGAGGTGGTCCCGCACATGCTCCATGATGGTCTTCAGCCCCAGCCAAGTCTCCTCTGCAGTAGGGATGATCTGGTTGGCTGGCAGGAGGAAGCCATAGTGCCCAGTATCTCTCAACTCAAAAGTGAATGCATACTTGATGCCATTATCATACGCCCAGTCAGTACTGCTCCCGCTAGCTGGATCTGTAAGTCAGAAGAGAAAACACCTTTGAAGCCCAGTTCCTTTCAGGATTAGATGGGAAAGAGCCAGAGCTCTGCCTGCCTGTGGGTTCCTTAGGGATCCAGAATTCTTTCTGAAAGTCATCAGGCCTACAATACACAAACATTGGCCTGATCCATATGTCTCAGGCTCTCCTGCACCATGAGGGTCTTCACCGGTCTCAAATCAAGAGATTTTAAATCCTCATTCCCACCTTGTCACTAACTCACTGTTTAGACTCCTGCAAGTCACTCAAGACCAATCTTTACAGAGATAGAGTGTAGGCAGCCTCTAAGACATCCCAATGATCTTTGTCTCCTGGGATTCATGTCCTTGTGTGGTGCCCCCCTACAGGAATAGGGCTGACCTGACCTGTGTAATAGAAGACTGCAGAAATAAAGGTGTGTGACCTTCAAGGATAAGTCATAAAAGATACTGTGGCTTCTGCCTTTCTCTCTCTTGGATCACTTGCTCTGGGGAAAGACAGTTGTCATGACTTAAGGACACTCAAGTAGCCCTACAAAGAGGTCCACATGGTGAAGAACTGAGGCCTCCTGCCAATAAGCACTTGCCAAGCACCTGAGTGAGCCACCTTAAAAGCAGATCCCCCAGCCCAGTCCAGCCGTTAGATGACTGTAGCCCTGGAAGATATCCTGACTGCAACCTCATGAGAGACCCTGAGCCAGAGCCACCCAGCTAAGATGCTCCTAGATTCCTGACCCACAGAAACAGTGTAAGAAAATGAATGTTTCTTGTTTTAAGCTGCTAAATTTTAGGATAACATTTTACACAGCAAGAGATAACTGATACGCAGAGAGAAACAGTTTCAGCCTTTGGGACCGTGCTTTGCCAAAAGGCTGGGAAAAGGCAAGAAGCCTGTTTTCCTGCTTCTTCCAAGTCAAACTCTACTAGAGTAGAAATTGGCTTAAAGTGCAAAGTGTACATAATATTGAATAACAAAGTGATGTCAATAGCAGCTATCATTTATTGAACATCTACCCTGAGCCAGTCATTATACTAGAAACTTTACATTTATGATCTCAGTTAGTCTTTAAAAACCCAAGTAGGTATTATCGTTTTACAGATGAGGAAATCCAGGCTCAGAATGGGTCATTTATCTAAGGAACTATAAAATGGCAGAGCTAGAATTTAAACTTAGGTTCATCTAATGAGAAAGCCCATGCTTTCTTCAACCTACTTCCAGTCCATTTGGTATACGACATGTCTGTTAAATGAAAATATGGGTCGTTTTGTTTTTCCATTGTTCCTGACGGTTGTTTCTCATGACACCACATGTGGTTTTTCTAGATATGCTGCTTCCACTGAGATTACACGCTCCCTGGGCATATGGAATAGTCTCTCCTATAGTCTCTGAAATCTTTGTGTGGTTCCCATAGCCTTTCTCCACCCTGAGAAAATGCTGACTGAAAAACAGACAACGCTACCAGAAGTTTCTCGAGGTTATTTATGTGGCCAGCTCAAGTATTTCAGAACATATTTAAAATTCAGGAAGGAGGCAAGAAGGCCTCTGCTGAGCAGTCAAAGTGGTCAAGTTCAAGGACCTCACTTTATCTGGGTCCCTGCTCAAAAAGCCTACCTACTTTTATTTATTTATTTATTTTTCAAACACAAATGGGAACATACTATTATGTTCTGCACCCTGTATTTTTCAATTAACATTTGAAGCTTATTGCCTATTAGCACATATAGATCCATCTCATTCATTTAAGTGCTGCAAACTGTTTCATTGTATGAATGTACCAAATGTGTTTTTATCCAGCACTCTCCTGGCGGACATTTAGGTGCTTACCAGTCTTTTGTGACTGTAAACAATACTGTCATGAACACTCTTCATACTCAGGAGCTATCCCTGAGCCAAACGAGCCCAAAGAACTTGTTTCAAGCCCTTAGTAGATCAGAATCAGTGAGGAGGAGGGGAAAGGCTGCTAGAGGCAGCCAGCCTGCAAGCTGTACTGACCCAAGGAAGGAGACATGAGAACTCTAAAAAGCAGATACAAGAAGTAAAGAAGCCAAACAGGCCGGGGCTGTTGAGCACAGGGATCAAAGAGTCCAATGTGGCACAGTAGACTTTCAGGGTATAACTACTGACATTCCGAAGGCCACTCAGTCATGAAGAAAGGAGCTTAAATCTCTTCTACATGCTCCGTTTAAGAAGACAGGAAAGTGTGAAATCCATTTTAGAATGATTGTCATCTAAAATGGTCATCTAAGAAGGTCCAGCACTTGAAGGGATAAACGTTAACTATGACGTAGCACATGTCATAACCCACAGAGTTAGAGTGTTATTATACAAAAATCGATGATATTTTTGGAAAGCAAGGAGGGCAGTGAAGCCTATTAAAAACACAGAAGATGGGCTCTTGAAAGAGGTAGGAAATTTTATGTCTCCTGGACAACCCTCCAGAGAGCCTTCCTCCGCTCCTGTTGGAGGAATCTGATGAGTATCCCTTGCTTTTGGCACTGCTTATGCTGGGGAGAAAAATGTGTTTTATGTGGGAAGACAAGGCCATCCTTTAAACTGGTGTTTGACCCAAAATCCAGGACCCTGGTGATGCACAAAGATCTTCTGCGAGGTCCTCCTCAGAGGGCTCCTACCAAGCCTCTTTAACTCTCCTTGGCCCCAGACTCAGTTCTGACTAATGAAGCAGAGGGTGGAGAAACTCTCCTGATGTGTTTGTTCTCTGAGGAGTTCCCATTTAACCACACTACTAATAATAAACCATGAATAATTAATGGATTCTTGCTGCAATTAGCAACACAAACAGCAACATCCTGCTAACTACTTTATGCAGCACATGGCATATGAAACACAGACAAGGGTACTGAGATCAGGGTACAAAGGAGGATGCAAGATGTGGGATGGAGACTCTTCCCAGAAGAGGAAGGCTGAAGGGAACAGCTAGCTGAGGGCAAAGCAGGTGAGATGGGAAAGTCAGTTGCAGGGTGGAAGAGGAAGAAATATCAGAGGTTCGCAGGGGCTCTGAGGGTGGACCAACTGTTGGAAAACTATCTACAGAGGAGGCCCTAGAAGAGAAAAGAAGGGTACGAGACATGAAGAGGTCAGGACTGTGCTTCCCACGTTTGTATTGACATTTATTTCCCATCTGCACCGAGGGTCATAGAGAATGATCATATTCTTCGGTATGATCTTTAAATTTAAAGATGAGACTCACAGAATAAGGGAACTAGAAAGATCTCAGCAGGAATAGAGTGAATTGCTTAGGTGAAACACTTCAGTGAGAAACCAAAACAAAAGTAGTTCCTCAAAATGAGGTTGAGATTGTGGTAATGAGCCTCAAGATTATCTCCAGGTTTGGGGTTTTGGTTTGTTTTTGTTTTTTTTGGCTTGATGCTTACCACTGTTGGGAGGATCCCCTAACCCAGCTCCTGGCCTTGCTCCAACACTTATTCATTTCTGATAAGGACTCTCCTCCACCCCCACTACCACCACTTCAATCTACCAATCCAAAGGTGGATTTCCTTTGAAAACGGAATGACAGACTGGAGGAATTTTTGATAGACTATATCAAGAGCATTAATGGAAGATAAGGATCACAGACTCCACCACACCAACAGGACTTAACTCATCATGGGCACATGATAGATAGCATGATAGTGGTGATGATGTTGATGAAGATGACTGCCTGAAACAACTACTATCACACAAAGCTTGACATAAACTCAGTCTATTACTAACAACAAAAACAATCAGACTACAGCATAGGAAGCCCAACATGCAGCTCTTCTCCTGCTCCGCTCCAAGTTCCCTCTCAAAGCACTCTCTAAATAACCAATAAACACAGCGAGTACTTACAGACAGTGGTGCAGATAGGACCCACTTGGTACTTAGTGCCCGACAGGGAGGCCAGAGCTTTGGCTGCACACCTTGCCACCTCGTCCTAGGAGGGGGAATCAGCAGAGTGAGAAAAAAACGGATGCTGCAGCCTGACCTTCCTCAGCTGTTCTGTACTGCAATGATTTGGAAGATTCTCCACCCCTCCTTCAATTTTCTCTTCCGGTCTCTTCTTCTTTCCCATCCAACCAGATCCAAGGCCTGACTATAATCTAAGAGAAATGTCATGGTTCCTCCAATTCCTTCCCCCACGACGTCCCTACTTCTTTACTTCCAGTCTGGGGAAGTGGGTAAAGAAAGAGTAGAAGAAGATGGAGAAGCACTCTGAAAGTGTGTGTATTATATACTCAGATTGGAGGAGCTGTATTCAAGCTCTCCAAAGATCCGAGGGCTGCTCACCAACTCATCAGGAATCTGATAAAGGCACCATCATCTTCACCTCTCCTGAAGAAAGGATATGTCATGTTCATAAACATGAGGGAAGGTCAAGTACATTCAAGAGAAAACCTTCTAAGAGTTGGGTGTTCCCAGAGTGGAGCTGGAGACAGGTCCACTATGTATGAATGTGCCCTGTGCAGACTGCCTGCTTGAGACCAGAATCCAGTCCACACCTAGCCATGAGCCCTGCATCTGCTGGGAGGTTTATGGGATAGCTGTGGCCCTGGGCAGAGGGGCACATTCAGGACGACCAGCACAGAGGGAGAGGCCTATAGCCCCCCTGTAGATGCCAGCCCTGCTCCAATCTGTCCACCCTCAGTGCCTGTTCACGTCCTGGGGTGAGTCACTGTATGTGACACAGAGCACCCCTAGGCTATGCCCTACACCCTACTTAACCTCTACCTTAACCAGAGTGAGGAGCACCTCCCCCTTGCCCACCACCATGGCACCCACAGTTGTTGGCAAGGAGTGGGTCTGCAGTACGTTTTGGTCAGAAAAACAAGTGAGAAGGAAAGGCAAGGGTCAGGTGAGGTTCTTGGAACTCACCGTAAACAAAGAAATAAGGGGCACCACTTCTTCCTGTCCCCAGGAGGCCTGGTGGCACTTCCCAAAGGGCAGGGAGAAAAGCCTGGGCCCTTAATGAAACAAGCCCAGGCTCCTGGACTTTCCCTACAAAGCTATAGAACAACCGCCATGCCAGCACCTGAGGGTAAAGCAGGCCCAGGGCTGGGTGGAAGGCAGCCCACACTCACCAGCTCCTCAGCATCTGGGGCCTTGTTGACTGTGTACCCATACGGATACATCAGCAGCTGTGAGTAGCTGTGCAGGTCGATGAAGCACTTGAAATTCCCGTGTTGTTGGATGAAATCTACCACAGATTTCACCTCCACTTCCGAATTGGCATGGGGTCCATGGTACACTTCAGAGCAAGGATTGTTACTGGTTCCCGCTCCTGTAGGGGGCGGCCCAAGCAGAAACATTAACCCATAGGCCAAGAAAACAGAAATGCAGGACACTCGACCCTGAGGAGGGGCAGAAGGTACTGACAATGGGCAGGCCACTGCTAGATGTCCCCCAGAACCTGGTCCTCGGGTGTATATATTGCAGGGAGGGCGTGGAAGTGGGAGGTCAGGCTGTTGGCTCTGCCACAGCTGAGGAGGAAAACTGGTAGGACTCCTTTAAACAGATAGAGTTGACCTTCTATTGTATCACCAACTGTTGTCATAAATAATTAATACCATACTTGACAATGAGTTGTAATTAATAAGTATTCTAGATAATTACGATGAGTACCAATTAATAATGAAAATGACTCCATTTATTCTGGTGTCAACTCATGCTCTTGGTTCAGATCTTAATGGCCAAGCACTGCCAGAAATAATCTATTGTTGTGGCTAAAATCTCTTGATTATTTGACAGGTATTTAGAAATATTGCCTTCTGTATTACTTCACAATATAGCTCCCTGAGGTATCTGGTGTGCGTGTGAAACCACCCCAGTTGTGGAAATACCTGACTTAATTTTGATGCCCTCAGTTCCATGTTTGTATCAGCTCCTTTCCCACAGTCACATTATTTTTCCCCCAACGGTTTGTGGGGTAGTTCTATGCAAGTAAAAGAAGTACGTCAAAAATGAAATGTCAGTACAGCTGTGGAATAATGACAGAGAACTATTCAGATTTGGATTGGCAAGGTGAGTTTAGACCCTAACTCTGCTTTTTCTCCCCAAAGCCCCCCAGTACATAGTTGTATATTTTAGTCGTGGGTCCTTTAGTTGTGGCATGTGGGACGCTGCCTCAGCATGGCCTGATGAGCGGTGCCATGTCCGCACCCAGGATTCAAACCAGCAAAACCCTGGGCTGCCAAAACAGAGCACAGGAACTTAACCTCTCGGCCACGGGGCCAGCCCCAGATCCTAACGCTTAACCATATGCTCTTGAGATTGTGTCTGAGCTTCAATTGTCTCATTTCAGTTAACAAAATTCACTCACTAGGCCAGAAGAATAAATAAGATAATATATGGGAAAGTACCCGGCACACGGCTGGCACTATTGTGGGGATGACTTTTATGTAGCTAGAACTCAGCTTTAAATAGCTGGAACTCAGAACCCAGTGCTCCTGCTTCTCATTCTCCTTCCATGATATCAAAGGGCTGAGGTTCATATTCACACATCTCAGGGTAAACTGCTGGAGTTTGATCCTCACAACACGATCTCGTCTGGCAGGGTAACAGGGCGGATAGCTCTCTTCTGAGTTGCCACCAGGGGCCCTTTCACCCCCCCAGTCACTCACCCCAGAGACACTGGAGTAGCCAGGATGTAAAGAAAAGCTGTGGATTTGTATACCTGAGACTAGAATGGTTTTTAAAATATTAGTGATCTCTCAGGAAGACAGGAACTGCAGAGTCATTCTCTTCCAAAATTTAAAAAAAAAAAAAATTTTTTTAATGAGACACAGAGAGTGTAAAGGATTCACCCAGGTCTTTCAGGGAATTAGCAATGGAGCCAGCCTGGAGAGCAGCTCCCTCGCTGCCAGCTCTGAGCCCTACGGACCAGGTTACCCAGGGGTAGTAGGATTTGAAAACCATCTTCCCCAACCTACCTGCAAAACTAGAGTTCCAATTTCTATTTGGATCAGCACCAATGCAGGGGCTTCTAGAATTTAGGGATCGTGTCTTCCTCCAAAGTCGGTTCTGAAAAATCCACCAAGGAAGGAACAAGCATCCAGAGATGCGTCATGGCACAGGAGAAGCGAAGGTTTTCTTTGGGGGCCCAAAAGGGAGATGGGCATCACGGATGGGGCAAGCTGCTTGCGACTCTGCCTGGAGGATCATCGGGGCTCCAGTCCTCACTGACTGAGCAGCCTCCTCTCATCCCCCAGAGAGAGGAGGCTTAGCCCTTCTGGCTCTGAGAGAGGGACTCCTCAAAATGTCCAGATGAGAACTTTATAATGCAAGAACCAGACTGATGTCACCTGAACCCACTGAATAATTTTTGGCTCTGGTCTAAAGTGGGACAAACAAGCATTATGCGGCTGCATGTTCACTGATGTGATAGGAAGCGCACAGCAATGATTTTATTCTCGCCTAAAAAATTAACCTGAATCCAATCAAACCTATAGATCTTACCACCAGTGAATAGGAAATACGAAGGATGAGGGAACAAATTAAATGGCACACAACCAAAAAGCCATCATCCAAATTCAGAATGTGAGACATTCTGTAGGACAATTACTTGGTTTCTCCAACAAACGTACGACATTTTAAAAAGAGATGGGGGTAGGGGGAGCAAATGTTGTAGAATAAAAAAGCCTGCAGAGCAAGAACAACCAAGTGTAAGTGCAGAATTTAAGTGGATCCTGATTTCGACAAATTGACGCAAATGACGTTTTAAAGATAACTGGGGGTATTAGACAATACTAAAGAACTTCCATTAATTATTTAAAGGTGATAGCGGTGTATTGTTTTTTTCTTTAATTATCATCAGGTAGAGATGCATACTAAAGAAGTTTGGGATGAAATAATTTGATGTCTGGGATTTGCTTTAATATATGTCAGGAAAAAATGTGTGGGAGGAAAAGAAATAAAAAGAAGATTGGTAAAGTGTTGATAATTGTTCAAGATCCATGATCGGGAGTTCATTAGACTATTCTCTCTAAGAAAAAATATTCCCTGGTGATTCTCAGCTCAGAGAATGACTGGAAAATGAGACCCCAAGGAAACTTATAACATGCACATTTGGGGAAGTTTTCTCCAAGGTCATACAACTATTTAGTGGCCAAGCGAGGAATTCAACAAACAAGTCTTAACTCCAAGCCCCACCCACTTGGTATTACTCACTTTAGTTTGTGTGTACACATATCCATCAGGATTGGCCACAGGCAACAAGAAAATATCCATTTTCTCCAAGATGGAGGTGATGGCTGGATCCTTCCCGTAATCGGATACAATCTAAGCAGAGACAACGAGTTTATCAACTCTGCCATTGCAGGCAGGGTTGCTAGGTCTAAGCCCATGTCTCTTCCCCAGAGGCCCAGCTCCTAGAACAGCAGCCACCGTCTACAGCCTCCCTGCCAGCCTCATAGACACTGCTCTCTGCAACCTCTCAGAGCACTTCCAAACCTGGGGGAACATGGCTGCATGATGTCAGCAACTGCAATGAGTCCTGGGCTGCCTGGTTTATTCATTCCTTCCGGGAGTGGAGCAGGGGAGGCAGACCCACACATCATAACAGTTATTAGGAATCTGAGCCCCCATGCTAAGGGTGAAAAAGATGGATCCTCCACACACACCACCCCTCCTCTCCCAGGGCTGGCTTAAAGCAGGCTTTCCAGAGGGACATGGAGACACCATGAGGTCCCTGAGGGCCTGGGGGGCTTGGAAGGGGCTGAAGGTAAACTCATCTGAGTTTTGCTGATGAGAAGGCTCTGCTCCCTCTCTGTGAGGCTAACTATGGGTCAGTGTTTCAGGGCCACCTCTGCAGCTCGTTAGTTTGCTCACTGCCATGAATGCACTTTGTCATTTAGCCACAGTGGCTTGACCAAGAGGCTCAGACCTTTTGCTTCTCTGATCTGAAAAGGACCCCAGCCTCCTATGTCCACACAGAGCACCTTCCCACCTCATCCCACGGCCTCATGGGACGCAGCAGGGGCACCTCAGGCCCACTAGAATTCTCAGTTAATACCAGGCGACATGACCTTCCTTGCGGTCCAGATCGCTGTAGCCTGTGAGATCCACTCCCGGGAATGGATGCCTGCATTCAGCCAAACGGCTGGCCGCCGCCTGCCTTCTGCAGTGCTGAACTGTGGAAGGAAAAAGAGGCCAGAATGTGACCCTACTGCCCATGTCTCTGCTCCCCTCGCGTCTCCCCAGCTCACCCCTATTCATTTAATCCATTTAAGATAATTCAGAGACCAAATGTTCCTGAGGGCACCATCTATTTATCTGGTTTATCCGTAACCAGGGAGCTTAACTGGTTGGCTGGCGGGGCCCAGCAGCAGCCTGGGCAGCTACAGCCGCTCCAGGGTTGGAAGTAAATGGGAAGGGGAAACAATTGCTATTGGGAATTATAATGCCAGCGTGATTAGAGATAATATTATGTCTCTTGAAAGACCTCAAATAGTATCCCAATAGAGAGACACAAGAGTGCACGAACCCAGTCTGTTCTAGTTGATGCAATAAATGAATCCAGTTTTAAAATGAGGAATGGGGCTCACTAGAGCCCTTTATAATTGGCATTAAACGAATTCTGGCTCCTGCCTTTTAGTGTGGGGCCTCCTTGGGTCAGAGCTTGGTGCTAAGAAGCCAGGGTCGCCATCAGATTGGCAAATAATCTAAATTTATGTAGATTATTCTAGAACAGCCAGCTCAGGGCAGTTTAACCGCTGGCAATTTAACCAGTGCTGTAAGTCTGGGCTCTGCAGGGCTTAGAGGAGGCTGAGGGCTTGACAAGTTCCTAGCACCATCAGTTGTTCCATGGCTCATATCTCCACATTCTTTTTTATTCATTCGGCTGGATTACTTATGTAATTTATGTCACTGCCGTGAATTCCCTACCGCCTTTGCCAATACAGACCTGAATCTGTTAGAAATATCTGGAAATTAGACTTTCTGCAGCCAAGGATTACAGGCTGGGCTTAAAATTACATCAGCCCTAAAATTAGCTTCTTAGATTGCTTTTCCAATAAGTACCCCTAGAAGCAGAATAGAATTCGTAGGCCTATCCTAGTTTGTCTTGCTTTTTACAGGAGGTGGGAATGAAGGCAAAAGACTGTGCCCCACTTAAGAGTTTTCTGGAATACTAACCACCTCCTCACCATCCTGCCTTTCAGTCAAAACTTGGAATGGAATGTGCTCCTTCTAACTCTCCCCATCTTAGGCAAAAGAGGGGGACTCTCCGTCAGACCAAATTCAAACCCGGGAGGATGTCTCCCCACCTCACTCTCCTCGCTGAAGTCAAGGACGTCCTAAAAAGCTGCCTCCTTGAGAGGTGTGAGGGCGGGGTCCTGGACACGAGGAACCAGGAGTCTGAGTCCAGGCAGGCCCTTTGAATAGCATGGGGCCTCACCTTCAGCACATACATGGACCGGTTTTCAAACGAATGCCCAATCTTCAGCCTGCGTGCCAAGTCAGGAAACTCTCCGGCAATGTTGTCCATCTCATGGTAAATCTGAAGAGTGAAAAAGCGAACCCAGGGGCATTTTTTAAATTTGTTCACCTCTGGATGGGTATCTGTGAACTTTATCTTGTTGATCTTAATGATTTCTTCCAGCTCCCTAACCTTGGGATTGACAATATTATCGGCATGGAATGCTTATGCTGGAGGAACTAAGAGTGTGTTTCTAAAAATTTCATGTTTTATTTGTCCACAAAACTAGAGTCCATTAAACTAAAGTAGTTTAATGCTCCAACAGTGTGGCCCTGTGTACCAGATCCCATTCAACCACCATTCTTGAAAGCATTGCTCCCCAAACTTTTTTGATCACTTTCTCCATGAGTAGAAAAAAGAAAAAAAATTTAGCAGGCATCATGTATATATACACTATCACACAAATATATTATGTACATTATTAAACAAAATATAGAAATAAAAATGATTACGTTAATGATAAATATTAAACATATGTAGAAATATAAACAGAAGTCGTAAGAGTGTCTTCCTCCATCCCAGGGGACCATCTTGCTTACACCCTGCACTGTAGGCGCCCCACTTGGGAGATGATTCCTCTAAAGGCTTTTAGAGAACAAGTGAAGAGCTGTAAAATCGTGCCTACAAAAGCTTCCATTTGCTTTCAGTTAAAAAAAAAAAAAAGTTTGACTTAAATAGATTTCATCCATCTTAGTTCCTCAAACTTTATGAGGGTCAAAAGAAGGAAATAAATTTATATTTAGACCTTAAAATTGAAAGGAGGAGCTTTACGGAGGAGGAAAATGTGCAATCAATATAGAATAAAATCAAGCTTAAAGGGTTTATCAGACTTGGAGTCAATACGGCCGATTGAGCAGAAGCAAGAAACCACCCCCAGACATACAGGCAAGCCAGATAAAATACAATGAAGATGATTCACAACCAAGTTTAAAAGCCAAAAAAGGGGAAATTGCAGGTGTCAGAAATAAAGAGGGAACTAGCTGGCAGAGTGGAGGGCAGAAGATAAAGCCCCAGGACCGGATACCGGCTGCCTGAGGTGCTGAGGATCTACAGCAAACCAGGAGTAGGAGTAGAGAACACAGGACCCAGGGGAGGGTAAGAATCCAGAACCTGAGAGACGGGAATCAGCAATTCCAGCCACATAAAGGGGCCTGGAAACTCTACCCTCAGACCCTAGAAAGTGGAGCAAAAGCTGGAAGCCTGCCCTGAGCCATGAGGAAAAAGAGAGTCACCTAGGAAAAGTTCAAACACCAAGCTGTGTCCAGATGGGGGTGGGAGGGTCCAGATTCACACTGCTCATCAGGACAACACTCACCAGAGAAACTAACAGAAATAACAGCAACCACAACAACACACACAAAGGTCTGAAACTAGAAGTCCTAACAGAGACAAACAGGAAATTCCCACTAGAGACCTAAGAAGGCCTCAGTGGTTGTAGGATATGAGCTCTTAGAAGCCGTTTTTAGAAAGAACTGAATATGATCAAGCCAGGAAGGAACACTAATTCACAGCAAAGTCCACGCAGGGGACAAGAGATAGCTGTAAACCACATGACAGTGGCACCTAGAGCCAGAGAACAGAAGCGAGTCGATGAGGAAGTGAGGCTCCTACAGCACGCAGGTGAGGGGATAGAGTTTCCGTGGGGGCTTCGGTGACATTTGCAACGGTTAGCTCAGCTACAGAGTGCCCCGTGTTAGTGAGGCTAACGTCATGGGTTTGATCCCTGTGGGGGCCCTGAGCTCTGCTTTCGTCCATGGCCCTGAACTGAAATCCTAACAATCCAGCTGTTTTGCAGATGTATTCATCGGTCACAAGAGGGATCAAGGGGCAGTGTGGTTGGAAGTGTACACAATAAAGCTACTGACAATCACGGGAGAGAAGTGGAAATAGCTGGTCAACCTTTGAAATAATCCCTCATCCAGAAGAAAAACAACTCAAAGTATATGCCTCGTGAAAAGCATGTCAGGAACACCATCTCTGGATCTAAAGAACAACATGTACTCAGGTATAGGAAAGAGAATACCAATTTAGATTTGGGGTGTGTGCCTGAGCTAGCAGAGAGTTTCCAGACTAATGAAGAAGACATTGTGGGACATATGAGAACTGCATGGCACATGAGGTTGTTCCATTCTATAGTTCCTCTTGATTCCTCAAGTTCCAATATCATATGAAATTATTCTGCTCCAAGTTTTTCATTTGCAGCGTTGGCTTACTTTGAAAGTCAGTCATCTGTATAATGTGGTTTCTAACTAAATACAGCACCAAAATGCATTATGGAAAAAATATACTTTATAAGTAGTCATGATAAATGAGTGGAAATACTTAGTTAACCTTGGAAATAACCACTGTTTACTTGCCTGGAATACGTAACATTTTAATCTGGGTGAATAAAATACAGGGATTATGGTGGGGTATAAGAAGGTTGAATTACAAGGACTGGAAATGATTGCAATTATTTCACGGTTTCCTTTAAGGGACTGCTTAAGAAAAGAAGGATCACGTGAGACAAAACGTTTAGTTTGCATTTCACTATGCTCTAGGGGCTGGTGGGAGTTAAACAACCCAAGAATTAGAAGTGTGCACACACATTTTACCCCTCAGTGAAGGGATATTGTGCCAAGGACTAACACCTCCTGGAAGTAAGGAAAGCGGTTACCAAACCCAGGAGGCCGACAACCTTGACCTTGACATGCTCTGAAACACTTACAGCTTCCAGGGAGTGGTATGCTCCATAGTTGAAGTTATTATTGCTCCGTTCTTGCCTTTCATTGTGTTGCATTTCTTCATCTTCCTTATCTAAAAGGGCCTAAAACAGACGTGACAACATTGTGAAGTGATCCACTGGAGATAGAGGGCATGCTATTTCCACCATATCTTGACACGGGCTGGCCAAGATGGCAGCAGGATGGGCACACTTATCAAGCAGCACAAATGGCAAGGTGTAAAAGGGGATAAGATTTCTTCCCCATATCTATAAAATCTTATTTCTTGGCACCCAGCATACATCACCCCATTCAAAACCTACTTACTCCCTGGAAAAAACATATGTGCTATTTGGTTATTCTATACTATGAATTCTCTAGACATCAGCCCGCATCTGGTATCCAGTGCCTCTGAAATACACAGCTTGGGAAACCATTCAGAAACAAAGAAATTCTTATAACCACTCATACTTTGAAGGTTCCTGGCAGATGTCTGTGACATGTGAGGATGATTAATAAGCTCACAGCTGCTCACGCCATCAGGAAACTCCCGGGCCAAATCACCAATTAGTCCATAACCCACCTCGGTAAAGGAGAGAACACGAGCCAGACACTGTCCTGCTGTTCAGATACAGGACGTGAGGCTGGTGTTTGGCTTGGGTGATGATGTTCCCTCTGCTGGGGGCTGTTGGTGACATTCTCCCGTTCTCAAAGGATGCTTTTTATGACTGGTCCCCAGCACCCTCCACCTCCCTGCCCAGTCCGTTCTTCCCTCCAGACTTCAAATAAGAAAAAGGAAAGAGACTTAATATTTGTGGGGCATCTATGACGTACCAAGCAGTTAGACATTTTACATACAGTAAGTCATTTACCCTTCTCAATAAATCTTATGAAACAGGTACCACTATTACATTTTACCAATGAAGAAACAGAGGTTCAAGAGGTTAATAGCTTCTCCAAAGTCACAGAGCTACTAGTTAGCAAAATCAGGATTTGGATCCAGATCTGTCTGGTTCCCTAATCTATGGATGCCCTTTCCGCTACAACATGTTCCTCTAACAGGTCACTGCTCTTCACTTCCATATACCTCAGTGTCTTCATCTGTAAAATGGAGAAGGATAAGACCAGAACTTGCAAATGTCTCAGGTCCCCTCTGGCTACTTGGTCCTATGCAAGACCAGTGAGGGGCCTTGGCCTACCCACCTGCAGATCTTCAATTGTCACTGAGTACTGTAAGGCCTGGGACTTCAGGAAGGATTTGACTGGCTGCAAACTGACAGATGGGACCAGGACATCCACGGGATGACTGAAGGTAGAGGGAGATTTCCAGACATCGAGCTGAAGAGAACAGAAATAAAACCAGGTTAAAGGACAGCTCAGGTAAAAGGCACAAAGAGCTCATTCTTCAGAACCACTGCCAAAAGCCAGGGTGATCCCTAGGGGCTGGGATCTGCTCAAGGGCAAACTTTGCCCATTTAACAACTGTACCTGAAAAAAAAAAAAAAAATTGTATCTGGTGAGGCTGGCCCAGCAGGCAATACCTCGCAAAGTCCAAGAAGTATTAAGTCAATGGCAGACAGAAACACGGAGTCCAGGGCTGAGGCCTGCCATCTCCCAGGACAGTGCTGCTGTTATCCACAGCACTTCTCCCCCATCAACCCTCCCAATCATATAAAGGCATGTGGACTGATACATGGTTAGACACAGAAACTCTTCAGGAATAATAATGCTGGTGGTGTAAGAATCTTCTCCCACCAAAGTTAAAGATACCCAAGGGGACAAAGAAGGACCAGGTACCTTAAAGTTGTCTGAATTCAATAGCTGACTTAATTTGCTGATCTCATCTCCACCTCTGACGTTAATCCTAAAAACCTGGTCCCTAGAGAAAAAAAATTCAAAGGATAATGGTGAGCTTTCAGCTGGCAAATAAACACTCATCCTACTATCCCAGACATAACTGGGCTGAACGAGAGGAAATGGTCTAGTCTTTGGTTATAATGTATAGCCATTAAAAATAAGGCTACATGGCAACTATGAAAAAGTGCTTATGGTATAACTTTAAGGGAAATATTAAGTGAAAGAGCAGGACACAAAATTGTATGTATGCCATGATTACAAGTATGGAAAAAGCAGATGCATTGGAAGAAAAACAGACAACGGAAATACAGCAAATGCTGACAATGCTTATGTTCGGGTCGTGGGATTATGGATGACTTACTTTTTTTTCCTCTTGTATCTGTTTTCTGTAATGTGGTCATATTACTTTATAATGAAAAACATATATATTTTGCAGAAAGGAATGTTCCTTAGTTACACGCAAAGCTAACTCATGACATAAAGGAGCACTTCTTCACTGTCAGGGGCTAGGACTAAAACTCTGGCCGAATATGCTGGAAAGAGTTGGAAAATAGAACAGACCTTCCATCCTTGGAGGGTTAGCTATTTTCCTCTTAGCAAAAAAGGGAGGGTCTGGGTGCCCTGTCAATCCTTTCCGGTTCCAGAACCCTGTACAAATGCAAACTGCAATCCAGACCAGGGTGCTGGGGCTGCACTTGGGATTCAGTCCTCCCAGGGGGCCCCGAGAGGGCCCAGAAGGGAGCCGGCCATCCTGAGCCCCCTTTGTTGTTTGTTCTGCATTTGTTTCATATACACCATTTAGTTGGAAGCGGCTGCGGCAGGGGTAGAGGCCCCCGAAGTCCTGTGTGTGGGTGGGAGAAGGCTGAGCCTGAAAAGCTGCCTTTGTGCTCTCAGCCGGCTCAGGGAGCCAGGGGAGCCATTAGGCCGTTGCTAGGTGACGGCCCAAATGAATCTGCACTCGACGCTGTCACATGCGTCATCCCTTTGACACAATGAATGTGAGAAGAGCTGCTGGAGAGGGCTGTGGGCTGAAGGACCTGTTGACAGAGAAAATGGTTCTGTCACAGGGAGCTAAACGTGCAGCCTCACGTGGCAGATCAGCATCTCATCAGAAAACCGGCTCAATCCGGATGGACGCTCAGGGTTTAACTTTGTTCTGGGAGCTTCTGGAGGATCTGTGGAGGTCTAGCCTGGCCCCAAGGAGGCCAGGGTCACCGCAGAGTTGCTTCCATTGCAGGTGGCAGCTCTGAAGGAAATGCCAGTGACCAAGGCTCCCTTTCTCCCAACTCTTCCGTCTCCGCGGCGTTGGGGAAGGTGGGCTGCTAACTGCATCCCACGGGAGCTGCTGAGGCCGTAGTGGAGAAGCCGCCAACTGGGCAGGTCTCAGTCTGAATCCAACGGGCTTGCTAGGAGTTAGACTGCAGCCCTGGGAAGACGGACAGTCAAATCACCATTTCCCTGACCCTGGGCAGGGAGCCTCACAAAAAAGGGGCAGGTTAAAAACAGAAGAGAAATCCTTACTCCTGGCTGATGACCAGGGCCCATCTGCCAAACTCATGCTCTGTCACAACCCATCCTCAACACTCCAGAACAAGGGATGTCTTAAAAATGGGTGTTCTAGAAAGCACGGACATCTCTATTGGCAAAATTAGGTATTTGTAAAATACAGTACTGATTAGGGCAATCACAAAAAAGGAGGGGAGGGAGAAGGAACAGGAAGAGAAAAAAGCGGAACATAGGAATAAGGAGCTCTTAAGAGTCTGAAAATCATGTTACACATTCACCCAGAGCATGTGTTTTACTTTTCCCAAAGTGGTAACTTCACAGCCAAACTTCCATACTCCTGGGCACAGTGCACAATAATGGAACACAGTGAATCTAACCGGCCCTGATGATGATTAAACCCACAGCCCACCTCATCACGCCTTAACAAGCCCAGCTACAGAGGTTAAAGACACATCTGTAGTGTGCAGAGAGACAGGGTGGAAGGGCTGGTAAAGAGCGGGGCCCTTCCCCATCTCTCTCTCCTACACCTTCTTGGCTCCAGCCTCACTGAAATCCTAAATTCACCATGTACTTTGCCCGTCTGTGCCTTTGCACATGCTGTTCCTTCTACCTGGACATCCAGCCCTTTTCCTTATCTGCCTGGCAATCTCCCACCCAGGCTTTAGGACCAACTCCCACCACCCACAAGGTTTTCCCTAACCAGAGGAGGCAAAGTTAGAAACAGTCTTCAGATGGTGCTAAAAATTAGGGGTGAGGGGGCTGTCTAACATTATTGTCATGAACATAAGTCCATCAATACCTGGAAGCAGAGAGAACGTAAGTGGGTGCCAGGTGAAGGGCAGCCTTCTTCTTGCCCTTGTTGTCCTTGTTTCTACTTGGAAAATGCCTTCTGCAGGCCCTGAGAGTGTGAGTGGCTGAACACAACCTATCTCCACCATCCGGAAATCTGTTCAAAGGCTTTAAGCTCTTCCTGAAGATGGAAGTTTGGCCTGGGAGGGGGGATATGGTGGGATTTGCAGGCTGCCATGTTCACCCTCCTACTCAGCACAGTTGTTCTTACAGCTCTTCCTAAGTCTGGCCCTCTCCAATACCCAGGGCTGTCCAGCTGCTGTGAACGCAACGATTGTGATCCTCTCTCACTCACTCCCACGCTTGTCCCACGTTCTAGACAGTCAATAGTCACCTTGGTGCTGAGCTTCTATCCCTCCCACTTTGGCCATGTGGGCAGCCAGGTGGCCTGTTCTTTGTGCCTATCTCACCTGCCTTTCCACTCAGGCTTAGCAACTACCATGAGTACTGGGAGATGGTTTCACAGACTCTTAAATGCCTGCCAGCTACTGCTGAGGCTACAACCAGTTCTGCAACTACTTCCTGTCCTCTGCCTGCCCCACACCTCTAGGCATCCTGGCCACTGTCCCATCCTTAAGATGACTAAAGACCAGAGCAGAAGACACCAGCAGAGTGAGACAGGGGAAGTAGATGACTTGGGTGGGAGGAACGGAGACTGAGGTGGGGAGGGGAGGGACGATCATCACCTTCATCTCCATCAGCCCTGTATCGCCTCCAAGCCAACTTGTCTCCTAGCTTCCTGGCCATTTGAATGCTCAAAGGCCAGCTTCCCCTTACTCTACCTGTTCACCAAGATGGATGTTTGGGACGTGTCTATGTACCCCAGAAAGGAGTCCACCACCTTTGCTGGGTTCCCTACTACGGGGTAAGAACAAATTTGGTGATGAGGATGACACTACTGGTTAAAACCATCTGCAGTTAGCTCAGGCACACACCCCTTTCTGTGCCAGCCCCTGAGACAAGCACTCCAGGGTCCATCCCAGCTGTCTCAACCCAGGTGTCCACTGCGTTGTAAGAGAAGTCTGTACTCCAAGAAATAAAGATTTTTCAGCCATGTGAATAGCTGCAGTGGGAGCCTGACAGCTCCATGCGTCAGCCCACACGGCAGTGAGCATAGTTATTACACACCTACTGCTGAGCTGCCTGTGGCAACATCTCCTTCCCAGGCCACCTGCTACACCGAACCCCCCTGAGCTATTTGGCAGTAGAGACCAGGTGTGAACAGAAGCCATCACCATAAAAATTACTCAATCTCATATAAGTAATTACCTCAATAAACAACTCCAAAGTCCCTTTAGCCAGGTAGTATAAGAGAGAGTAAACTAACAGATATAGATAGATCAGGGAGATACAGGATTCTATCTGGAGATTAACTTGTGTTATAGCAAAAGGGATGGGTGTTGTAGCCAGAGTTCCAGCTCCCCTGCTTACCAGCTAAGTGGCCTTGAGCAGCTTCTTTAACCTTTCCAAGGCTGAGTTTCTTCATGTTTAAATTGAGGAAAATAACACCCCTGCCTGGCAGAGTTGTTGTGTGCTCCAAAAGATAATGCACATGAAAGCGCTTTGCAAATAGCAAAGTATTATGCAATAATGAGTTATTAGAATTCAACCTTCTAGCAGGGTACCATGGCATCCTTTCATCTCTCCCACCTCCCAAATGTCCTTTCCTTTGCAAACCTCAAAGCATTCAGTGTGGAGGGGGTTGAGCATGCGCGCACGCAAGCACGCACGCGCGCGCGCACACACACACACACACACACACACAGAGTTTACAGGTGTGTCCTTGCATGTCAATTTTCATAGCTGTAGCTAGGCAAGACCTATCAAATCTCCATGTCCTAGACGGTGACGAGAAAGCACCAGCTCAACTAAGCCTTCACCGTTAACAGGTGAAACCAGAAAGCCTCAGACTCAGGTTTTCCCTTAAGCATGGCAGAAATTAGAAAGAATTTCTGGTCATTCTTGGTAATTCACAATATAGGAATAAGAAAGTAGGCAGTGCCTGGAACTGACCCTACAAATAAGAACTAGGAAGAAAAAGTATTGGCAGGAGATTAGGGAGCTGGGGAGGGACTGTGGAGACCATTTAGTCCTGATTCCACAGGTAAAACTAGCCCAAGAAAGAAGTAACTGATCCAGGGGCCGGGCAGGTGGTGCAGCAGTTAAGTTCGCACGTTTCACTTCTCCGCAGCCTGGGGTTCACCGGTTCGGATCACCGGTGTGGACATGGGACCGCTTGGTAAAAGCCATGCTGCGGTAGGGGTCCTACGTATAAAGTAGAGGAAGATGGGCATGGATGTTAGCTCAGGGCCAGGCTTCCTCAGCAAAAAGAGGAGGACTGGCAGTAGTTAGCTCAGGGCTAATCTTCCTTGAGGGAAAAAAAAAAAAAAAACAGAAGTAACTGGTCCAAGATGACATGGGCAGAGCTGGCACAGGAGCTGGGTATTCTTTCCCAGGGCCATATGGGTTGAGGTATAATCAGTCACTCATTTCCAGATTCATTTGGAGCCCATATCTCTGAACTAACCAAGTAAAAATAATAATAAGTCCAAAAGGAACTTACCCAAAAAACTTTTCTCGGCCACAGATGCTGGGCCCAATCAGGGCCCCAAAGAACAGTATCCACTTCATGTCCCAAGGGTCTCAGCCACAGAGCAGCTGAGTCAAGCTGTATTTATAAGGACTCTGAGGTAGACTCATGTCCTGAAAAATGCTAATGTGATTCCCAAGCACCCTTGCAACTCTGACGCTACGTCAGGCGTGCGCCTACCCATGCCTCTTCCATTCCTTTTGAGTGATAAAGGCCAAGCCTCTTGACTTACAAGATCAGAACTTGCTCCTCAGGCTGGAAAAGTCTGTGCCAAGGGTGCCACATTGCTCATCGCTTGGTATTTAAATAGTGTTTTTTGAGTAAATAGGAAAGTCCCAGGACAGGAGAAGCCAGATTAGAAACATGGGATGGAGTTAGCTGTAGATTAAAGAAAAGTGAAGACCATCAAAGGAACCACAAGCCAGCTCCAAGACCACACGCTTAACAAGCCTCATCAGAGAATTTCACCAGAGCAGGTCATCATGATGAAAGTTTGTGGCCTCTGTTTTGAATTTGACACCCAATTCCTATGATCCCACTAAGAAAGTAGACATATATGAGGTAAATGGTATAGGAAGATTGTGTTGGTCTGAATAAATTACCAGTTTTCCTTGGGGTCTGAGCTAAAGGGAAGGCTTAATGATATTATTAGTAATAATACTTTCTTATATTTGCTAGACTCTGAGTCTGGTATCTTTTCCACTAAGTCACAGCAGAGTAAATGGAAGACACTCATGACCTCCACAACTTCTTCAGGGACTTTGAGGCCTTGAGTCTGTCTTGGGAGCCCCATATCCACAAGCCTCCCGCATCCCGCTGTCCTATGGTCTACCTTCTTTCTGCACTTGCTCAAGGGGAGTGGATACAACCAAAAGGCATGGTTGGGTGTGTCAAAGAAAAATTATCCTGACACTTGTTAAAACCATAAGGAAGACTTTATTCAAAATTATTGCAATAGGGGTCATGCAACAGGAGAGAGTACATAATTGTGTTCAACTCTGACTACAGTAAAGACAGAAGAGTGAGGGGTCAGTAGATGGAAAATTGCTAAGAGGAGACATCAAGAGTAGGGGGACAGCCAGCCCATGGCACAGCAGTTAAGTTCACACGTTCTGATTTGGCAGCCCAGGGTTCACCGGCTCACATCCCAGGTGTGGACCTAGTACTGCTTGTCAGGCCATGCTGTGGTAGGTGTCCCACATACAAAGTAGAAGAAAACGGGCACAGATGTGAGCTCAGGGCCAGTCTTCCTCAGCAAAAAGAGGAGGATTGGTGGCAGATGTTAGCTCAGGGCTAATCTTCCTCAAGAAAAAAAAAGAGTAGGGGGATTCTTGCTTAACTAGCCTAACAGGATTCTTGCTAAAGGCAGGCCAAAGATGTACACATAAAAAGTGGAGGATGAGGAACTTGATCAGATGTCAAGAATTGGGGGATGACTTAGCAGAATTCTCTGCTAAGACTGATTTAGGGCCAAAAGACAAGGCCTAGTCAAAAAGAAGACTCAGAGAGCCTGTCTAAGTTTTGGTCAAGGAAAGTCTTTGTCAGGAGTTGTGGAGCCAGTGGCCTCTATCAGAGCTCTTTCGTCCTTCCAACACTGAAACTGAACTCCTGTGCCCACTCCGGTCCATCACAAAGGTTGGGCTCTACTTCACCAAAATAGATTTCAGCTCTGAAATTAGTAACAAGAGAAGCTGAGACTGGAATCTGCAAGCAATGTGAACTAAAGAATCAAATACCCAGAATTCTAGACAAGCTGGAATTCACTTCCCATCTTTTTCTCCCAGGGAAATCCATCAACAAAATCTAAGTCCTTCTTGGAAGTGAATGTCTAAAGAGAAATTATATGGAATCTGAGACCCAGACTGGATGGGGCAGCCAGCAGGAAGGCATGTCGCTGGTTTGGGTCCCCACCAATGTTTATAATGCAGCATACCAGAAATGGAAAAGCAGAAGCCAGCAATGGAGCCAAAGGGTACAGCAACTAGCACAATGCTTGGCACAACGCAGTGGCTTAATTAGTATTTACTGAATAAACTAACTCAAAAGTCCACTACCATCTCTTAAATGCTACTCTATTAAGGTGAAGGAGCTGACACATGCCACAACACGGATGAACCTTGAAAACATCATGCTAAGTAAAATAAGTCAGTCACAAAAGGACAAGTACTATTTGATTCCATTTGTACGTGGCACCTAGAACAGGCAAATGCATAGAGACAGAAAGCAGCATAGAGGCTACCAGGGGCTGGATTGAAGGAGTATGGGGAGTTATTGCTTAATGGGTACAGAGCTTCAGTTTGGGATGAAGAAAAAGTTCTGGAGATGGATGGTGGTGATGATTGCACAGCACTGTGAAAGTACTTAAAGCCACTGAATTATACACTTAAAAATAGTTAAAATGGGGGCCTGCCCTGTGGCCGAGTGGTTAAGTTTGCGCACTCTGCTTTGGCGGCCCAGGATTTCACCAGTTCAGATCCTAGGCAAGGACATGGCACTGCTCACCAGGCCACGCTGAGGCAGCATCCCACACAGCGGAGCCAGAAGGATCTATGACTAGAAGACACACCTATGTATTGGGGGGCTTTGGAGAGAAGCAGGAAAAAAAGAAAAAAGAAGATTGGCAACAGATGTTAGCTCAGGTACCCATCTTTAAAAAAAAAAAAAGTTAAGGGGCCAGCCCAGTGGCCCAGCAGTTAAGTTTGCACGTTCCACTTCGGCAGCCCGGGGTTTGCCAGTTCGGATCCCGGGTGCGGACATGGCACCACTCAGAAGGCCATGCTGTGGTAGGCATCCCACGTATAAAGTAGAGGAAGATGATCACGGATGTTAGCTCTGGGCCAGTCTTCCTCAGCAAAAAGAGGAGGATTGGCAGCAGATGTTAGCTCAGGGCTAATCTTCCTCCAAAAACATAAAATAAAATAAAAAATAAATAAAATTTTTAAAAAGTTAAAACATTAAATTCTATGATATGTGTATTTTACTATAATTTTAAAAAATAAATTTTAAAGAATGTTGGGAGCATTTTGCTCAGGATGGATTTAAAAAACGATGAAGGGGTACACCTCAGTGGCTTGCCGTTTTTAGGGCAGCATAAATTGAAGACATAATGCTCCTAGATCAAAATTCGAAAAAGTAATAATCACAACCCAACTTTGCTTCAAACAAAATAGCTTTTAATGGTATTTCTTTCTCAGAGCCCTAATAGGGGTGGTCTCGCACATGCTCCAGGATTGTCTTCAAACCAAGCCAGGTTTCTTTGGCTGTGGGCAAGATCTGATCGGCAGGCAGGAGGAAGCCATAGCAACCCGTGTCTCTCAGTTCAAAGGCAAATGAGTATTTGATGCCAAAGTCACAGGCCCAGTCGATGCTTCCTCCACTGGCTTGGTCTGAAGGATAAAAGTGAAAAAAGTCTGGTTATGCTATTCCCACTGGCCCCTCACAGCTATAGGACCTCTAGATTAAGTTCCACCATTATCAAAGGTAAGTCAGGCCCATATCTGCATGGACCTTGAGAGCAGGGACAGCTTAGTAGGGCGTTGTGCGTATGAAAAAATACAGATTAATGTGAAAAGCAAAAGGTGTTATTCAAATGGACACTAAGCTTGCCTTCCTTTGGCGTCCTTCGGAGCCTCTGGCTTCACTCATCCATCTGGAATCCTGCCTGCTCTCCTAATTGCCATCTTCTGCACCTTAGGGAGGCCACATCACTTCCTTCTTCAGACAAGGGCTAGACGTAGACATTGTTTTCTCTAGTGGGAGAGGAAGGATTACAAACAGAGTAAAAGATTTGGTCCCTGCCCTCAGGGAACTTTCAGCTAAGTGTGGAGCAGGCTTTGTTCTGATGTCAAATAACATGCCCAGCACCTGTATGTGTTGGGTTAAACCAACAGAGTAATGTGCACCTGTATAACGTGTGGCCACTGACGTGACAGATGATGAAAGAAAGAAGCATTAGCCTACAAAGACTTGCAGGCAATCATGACTCAGAAGAGCTGAGCAATGGACCAGCTCTGAGGCCCCTCCCAGGGAGGTCAGGTAGTGGTCAGATGGGCAGAGATGGATGTCACCTAGTTCCTAAGAACGGAGTTGTGCAAAGGGGAAGACCAGGGAAGCCGTACCAGGGAGGAATCAGACTAGTGGTTAATACTGTGAGTTAACACCACGAACTCCTGTGACTTGTGTCTTTGCCTTCGCCCACAGCACTAGGGCAGTGCCCAGTAAATAACAAACACCAAACGGTTGCTGACTTAAACTGAATCTTCCCGAGTACCAAAATTACTAAGTTATACCTTTGGTGTGGCTACGCAACACAGCCGATCCACTAAGAGGTCCATAGTAGACAGAATACTTCAGATTGAATCCTGGTTCTGCAGATCATTAGCTAGGTGACCTAAGGCAGGTCGCTTACCTCTCTGAGTCCAAATGCTTCATCCACCTAATAGGGATAATACTACTACTTATTTCATAGAGTACTGAGAATTAAATAGGATAATATAATGTTTATGATTCCAATATTTGTTGAGTGCTTACTAAATGTATTAGGCTGTATGCTAAATTGGTTCACTTAATCCCCACCTGGGTCATGAGGTAGATACTAGTATTATTCCCATTTTACAGATGAGAAAACTGAGGTTCAGAGAGGTTAAGCGAAGGAACTGGGATAATGAATGTAGAACAGACATTCAAAATGTGTCAGTTGTGATTATACCTATCATTATCAACACATGATAGGATCCTATCAAAGAGCTGGACCACATTAAGGATCAGAGGCATCTGGAGGAGAGTAGTTCACTAGGAAACTAATGAGCAACATTTACAAGTGCCTTAGAGTTACTAACACTTTCATTCTACATTTTATCTTCTGAGCCTCTGGACAACCCAATTCACAGACGAAGAAACCAAGGGAGGATGAGTGACCTGCCCAAGGTTACTTGGTTCCAAAATAGCAGAGCTGTAACTCAAACCCAGGCCTCTGTCCCCAAGGTCTGTGTTTTTCCCCCTACACCTCTCTGAGAACTCACGTAACAACTTCTCCTGGACCAACCACCTATTGTAGTGCAGCTCCTCATAGCCCTTTCCAGATGAGAAACTGCCCAGGAAATGTCTCACCCAGCACAGAAGTCCAGCCACCTCTCGGGTGGAGTGAAGCAGGTGTTCAGCCCACAGCTGCATACCAATCTCGGGCAGGAGACAAAAAGTACTTAATTGTGACTAGCTTTTAGAGGCAGTGCTTGTCCATGCTGGAATGAGGCCAGGATCAAGGATAACAGAGTCAGCTCTGGGCAGAGATGCAGCCAGAACTTGCTTGACCATTAATGGTCAGGTTCCAAAATATTAGACAGCAAACGCTATACTTGCCTGATATTAGCTTATTAGAAATATCTTCAATATCTGTGATCTTATCAAGAAAAGCATACTAAACCTTAGCCTTCCAAGGTCTCCTCAGATAAAGAGAGTGAAAAACTAGATTCCTCTAATAAAATGGTTGAGACCCCATGTAGGGGTCTCAGGAGCAAATGATGCCATTCTGTTGACAATCTGAACTCCAGCCTCCATGCAGAGGCTGCCAACCAGAGGACATAGGCATTCCTCAGCCTTAAGTGGCCATTATGGCCTTCCTCCCCATCACCACCACTCAGAGGGCCCTCTGCCCTGGACGTTTCCCCAACAAAGGGGGGGACGATCCTGTGAAACCATAAGCAGATCAGTCTTCCCTGAGACTAGCCTAAAAGATACGTAACAAAAGCTCCAAAGCTGTTGATTCCATTTTACTTAGTAATCTGGACTTGGGAACATCCACCAAAGAGATCATCTAAAAGAAAAAGGAGTTTGTACCAACATGTTCATAGCAGCACTATTTAGCAAAAAGCTGAACTAATCCAAAGGCCCAATAACTGGGATATAGCAATATAATGGAACAACAAACACCAAGAGTGGAAACACGTAAAACTACACATGAAATGATGTTAACTGAAAAAAGCTGGACACAAGAAAGAACAAAGACATTGATTATAACTAGGTAAATATATTTGTGTTCATTAACAAAATCATGAATGAACTTGAAACTGATAATAAAATATGATTATTGAATTCTTTTTTCTATAAAGTTTTTAAAATGCATCGTAATAGGAAAAGAGAAAAGAAAAAAAATCCCATAATCTGGAAAAAAAGAAACTTTCGTGATTTGAAATATTACCAGATCAGAGTTTCTGGATTTCCATTGTATTCTAGACATGGTGAGTAAACTATTACTCCTTTCCTCTCCAAAGAAAAACATGGCTGACATGTTTTTATCTGTGTGCACTCCCTCAGATTCCCGCCACCACCCTCCTACAGATGCACCCACATCAGTGCCTGCAGCATGTCTGCAGACTCACTCCTCTCGGCCAGGCCTAATCTGCCCACCTCTGCTTGTCCCCTTTTTGCCACTCTTCTCCCCTACTCTGGATCAGTACTGCCTTGCTCATTTCTTCTCTCTCCTGCACCTTCCACCTCTCCCTCTCTATTGGTCCTTTTCCTACAATCAGTAAATAAGTCCGTTATCTCAAAAACAAAACCCTCCCTTCCTCTCTCTCCTTCCTTCTCATCCAGGCTCCTACAAAGAGCAGTCCACTCACCCAACTTCCCCTCTCCTTCGTTCCATATACTCCCCAGTTACTCTTACCGCTCTTCGGAAACTGCTCTGGTTAAGGTCACCAGTAAGCTAGTGATGAAAATCCAATGCTAAATGTCATATTTGACCTCTTTGTGGCCTTCTTGTGATTGTCAACCACTGCCTCCTTTTCAACAATTGCTCCTTCCCTGGTTTCTGAAATGTATGGTTCTCGGCCTCTCTGCCTAGGCCTGCTGTGTGTCCCTCCCTCACTGCTAACCCCTTCTGTTGTCTAACATCTTGCTCCCCTCCTCCACCAGGGCTCTTCCCACTCCAAATGCTCTTTTTGCTCTCCTGTTTCAACCACCCTCTCTGTGTCAACTACCCCTAATATCTCTCTCCACAGAACCCCAGGGCCATGTAGCCCAAAGCCTGTAGGACATCTCCACTTGAACACACACCAATTATCTCAACCTCACTATGTCCAGAACTGAACTGATTATTTTTCAGCCCCACCCCTCTTTCACCTTCCTGGATTGCTCCCTCAGTTAATGGCACCATTCAATGACCCTCAGGAAGAAACTCTTTACATCCAATAAATGACAAAAGGCTTTTGGTTTTACCTCTGAGATGCCTCGCTTCCATCCTCATTGGCACTGCTCTAGTTTGGGCCATCATCTCTCACCTGAACTCTTCCTTCTCTTCCTGTGGGATGTTCCTACTTCCAGTCCATCATCACTCCATCCTGCTAATGCGTTTTATCTAAAATACCGTATGCCTCGATGTACTCACTGCTCTGCCGAACACTCTCCAGTGGCTTCCAGAATCCTTTGGGTTAAAATCCAAACTCCCTAACGTGGCACATAAAAACCTGAACTCCCCCACTCCCCTTCTTACCGTTTTCATTCCAGTAGTCCAAAACCTCCTTGAAGTTCCCAGAGCCCATCATGTAGTTTCATATTCCTAGGTCTTTGCATGTGCTGTTAACTAAACAGAATGCCCTATTTTCCCCTTCTCTAGCTTTCTGGTGGTCAGCCTTCAAAATCTCACCCTTCTCCTACATGAAGCTTTTCCTGACTCTGCCACTGTCAAATCCCCCCAACTTTCTAATACTTCTATACCACTGCACATATCATACCAGCATTCATTTGTCTTTCTCTTCTTCTTCCATATTAAACTGTGAGTTCTCTGTGGAATTCATTATGTCTCCAGTACTTGGCATAATGATCAGCACATAGTAGATGCTTAATAAAAGTGTGCTGGACAGAGTGGCTGCCTATAAGAGGCATTTGTTTCCAAAGGATCGTCAGGCATGGAACACTAGGGATCCTGGGCAGTTTCTGGCTTTGTCCATAAAGTGAGGGGATTCCTCTGAGGGACTCAGAATCTGCATGAAGGTGCACCAGGATTTCCCACAGCACTGAAGTCATTTCTTCTTTTCATCCCTATCCACTGTGGGAGAGGGGAGTCTCAGAAAGTCTGACAGCAGACTACCCAGACTTATTCCTGACACTGTCAGTATTCCTGATCTGTCTTCCTCTTTGTCTCCCCCAAACTCTGCACGGAGAAGTGACTGCAAAAGAGTCTATCCACTGAGTCATCTGGGTCCTCTTAAAGAGTCGCATCCATTCTGTCCCCATGCACAGTCCATGGGATTACTCAGAGTGAGAGCCATCCTTAGCTAGGAAAGGGGAAACTAATAAAAGTGCCTGACTGAGGACCAGATCTTGATAAAGGCCCATTCTCAGGCAAAGAAATTCCACATAATGAAAGTGACCATAAGGATCCGGACAAGCAGGGGGAGAGAACACAATACAAATCTTTAGGAAATTCTTTGCTCTAGATATCACATGGTAGGTATCTCATGGAGGATACTCAGCCTTACTGAGGGGATCTGGTTATGGCTGGGTTCCCTGTGTGAAGGTTCCATGCCTTTCACATCAGGGCACTTAAAGGCTTTGGCCCAAAGTCACATGGTGCCTGTCATCTTAGTGGGTCATTTGTAAAAACACATCGGATACTTACAGACAATTGAGCACATAGGTCCCACTTTATACGGTGCCATTCAGGCTTCTCAAAGATGGGCAGCCTTTGGGGCCACTTCATTCTAGAATGAGAGAACCAACGAAAGGTGGATGGATAACATTTGTCTCTTAGGAGAACAGGTGTAGAATGACACAGTCTGATTAACCGGACTCTCTGGTTAGTTGAGGCTTGAGCACAACACCCTTCTTGTTTTAACCATTTTCACTGAGAAGTAAGCACAAGTTCACTTCTGTTGGCTTTGAAAATACAACAGGAAGACCCTTACTGTTTATTTGACCATCCAGGTATTTGCAGGGTCATTATTTTGCCACCAGCTCTCCTTGTTCAGGGGTGTGGATGGAAATAAGGTAGGAGTAAGGGGCTAAAGAGAATGTGTACTGACCCCAGGATGTACCCGGGAAATTGATTTTTTTTTTTACTGGATCCCTACATTGGCTTATTTCCCTATGATTGTCTCTTTTTCCAAGAAGTAGAGCTCAGCAAAATATTTTCCATTATTTGAGGGTTCCAATTTTGACTGATTGAGGCTTTACTGTCCTTGCTAGGGATAAATGTAAGGTCTTGAACTTGGGTCCAGGAAAACAATTGTACAATTACCAGATGGGGGAAACCTGGCTCGCTGGAATCCTCAGAGAGCCTGGGGGTTTCAGTTGTCAATGAGCCCAACATGAGTCAACGGCACGGTGCGACTGCCAAAAAACTAATGTGACCCTCAACTGCATAAGCAGAAGTGCACAGTCTGGATGAGGGCAGTTATGGTCACGCTCTGCTCTGGGCTGGTTAACCCGCCAACACAAGTTTTACATTCATTCTGGGAGCTCCCCTTGAAGAACATGGACAAACCAAAGCGTGTTCAGAAAAGAGCAACAACCAGAATGGTAAGGGAACTTGGGGCCATATTACGAGTGCTTGAAGGAACTGGGGGCGTTTAGTGGGGACAAGGAAAAACCTAGGAGAAGCAGGGTACTGGTCTTCAAGTAATTAATGGATTTTCCCTCTCAAAGGGAAATAAACTTGCTCTATGAAGTAAGACAATAAACCGGAACTGGTCGGTAAAAACCATAGGAGAAAGTTCTCACTCTCTATAAGGAAGAACTCAAACAAGTCAAATCTGCCCCAACATGGAATAGGCTCCCTTGGAGGCAAGAAGCTGTCCCATCATAGGTTGGATGACTACCTGGCAGAGATCTGAGCACCAGAGTACATAATTGAAGGTTAGCTAGCCTTCTAAAAGTACCTGTTAGGTTCTTTCAACCCTGCCATTCTTTCTCCCCCAATTCGACCTTGAGAGGTAAGACTCACCAACAAAACCCTGGAAACTGCCTTACAGGGCTAAAATCCGACTGCTAAGGTGCAAGATACACCTGCATTGGAATAATCTATTCCATTTCTGCTAGGGGCTGCTGAAAACCATCTATTTGAAAGTAAACTGACTGAAAGGTCCCATCTCAAGGTTTATCTCTAACATATGGGTCTTAAAAACAAAGCCTAAAAGCCAAGTTGGAAATAAATGCACATTCCTTTCAGCTGGGATAGCTCTTGTTCAATTGTAAGCAGCCCCCTGAGATGTCACCGTCTGACTTAAGGCTGCCACCAGTTTGCTTAGTCCTAAAAGAGGAAAGATGATGGAAGGTATCAAGTCAAGGAAGTGAGTGTTTCACACCCAACATCGTACACGAGTGCATTGTGACAGAAGCTCGTAGAGCTGAAGGCACCAGGAGGGTATCAGGTAAGGAGCTGGGAGACAGCATTGCTTAGCATAGAGCATCTGACTACAGAACCAAGAGCCTCAGGTCCAAATCCAAGTGGTTATTTCCTAAGCAACAGAAAGCAGAGCCAGGGAATTTATGGTCGAATCAAGGTCCTGCTCATGTAGATTAGGGCAATAATAATTTCATGAATTCTGTTTCCCAAGGAAACAATTTAGGAAAGTCCATAACCCGTCTTTCAAACATTTGCCTGAATCACAGTCTTTCCCGTGGATGGACATACTATGTCTCATTCATCTTTGTAAACTGTCACTAGTACATAACATCTCAGTACCTAACTTTATGACTGAAACTTTCTTGTCCACACAATGGATGCTGTGGCTGAGCTAAAATGAAGTTTCAGAAACTCACCAGCTCATTAAAGTTATCTGGCCTGCTACATGTATACCCATAGGGGAACACCAGCAGCTGGGAGTAGCTGTGGAGGGTAATGAAGGCCTTGAAGTTTCCATGCCTCTTGATGAGATCCACTATGGATTTCACTTCAACTTCAGAGTTGGCACTGGGTCCGTGGTATCCATGAGAGCAGGGGTCATTGCTGGCTCCAGGTCCTGATGGGAGGCAGAAGAACCCCAGAGAGAACAGGGAGCTTTAAGAAGACACTGTATGGGGGCGGTTACAGTACATCACTAAGTTCCCCCTCTGGAAATCAGAGCAAGATTGTCACTGTGTTAGATGGAGTCATTATTTAAGGGCATAGTTGGAAAGCCCAACTGAAGTGATTCTGGTCACATCTCTCTTCTTTAAAAATATGGTTCCTCGGGGGACCAGTCTGGTGGCATAGTGGTTAAGTTCATGCACTCTGCTTCAGCAGCCCTGGGTTCACAGGTTCAGATCCCAGGTGTGGACCTACATACGGCTCATCAAGCCATGCTGCAGTGGCACCCCACATACAAAGTAGAGGAAGACTGGCACAGATGTTAGCTCAGTGGCTATCTTCTTCACCAAAAAAATAAATAACTAAGTATGGTTCCTCTATATGGCAGAAAGAGCTATCAAATTAGATCATCTCCTCTCTGTGGGAGATATTGGAAGAAAAGCTAGATTTAATATTATAGATGGAATTCCTGCATTGGGTGGGAGTTGAGCAAGCTTATTTTCTGGGATCTCTTCCAATTCTTAGAGCCCAAGAGTAGAAGACTCTATGCATCTGTACTTCTAAGCCACAAAGCTACAAATGCAAGGAACCTCTGACACCCTTTCTGCAGTGAGAAAATCACAACTACGTTTGACAATAAGGACATCTTTGGCCTTTATTTTCATAGCAACTAGAATTACTCATGACCACTGAGTTGGTTCTTCAGTGGCCTGACCAGGGATGTGAATGCTGAAGGAACTCTGAGGGGACAGCTGGGACATTGGACCCTCCCCCCAGGGTCTCTAAAGGATATATACAAAGTCTAAATACAACCTGTCACCTTATTTTAAGATTATTTAATAAGAACAATATTTCAGGAAAAAAACTGACGTAGAATTGCTGGGCATTGTTCAATATTTTGGATCTGATACTTTAATTTTTTTTCCCTACACTAAAAAAAAAAATTATTGTAAAAGGGATGAATGAAGTTGCCACTCATCCATATCTTATCACAATTCCCAAGTGTGTCCTTTCTTGACTCAATAACTCTCATTAATTCATTTGTCTTACAAATATTTAGTGATTACCTTCTACGTTCCAGATACTGTGCGGGGTGTTAGGAATACTACAGTGAAAAAGACAGCTTCTAACCTCACTGTTATCACACCTAATGAGGAAAAAAACAAACAAATTCCAATTCTGTGATTAGAGAAACATACGAGGTTTTAACTGGTGCCTGAAAGTATTAAGGAGCCCCCCCAACCAGCCTGCTACTGACTCTGAAAAATTAGAGCTCTAAGTCAACAAAGCCAGAGTAGCAAGCTAATATTTCCTCTTTGACTCTATTTTGAAAATCAGTTTCTTAATCCTATTTGTACTTCTTTTTAGTTTTCTTTCTCGAAGCATCCATAGATGATGTAATGCTTCTTCTCTGAATAGATCCTAACCCCCTCTAGTGGTTAGTTCAGGGCTTCCTGAGGCCTCCCTCCATTGCAGGCAATCTTGCTCTGGAAGCTCAGAAGCCGAGCTGGGTTACAGCCTGTGGGAAAACCAAGATGTGAGACAAAATATATTAAATGCTGTTCAGAGCTCTGTGACAGCACTGCGCGCCTGTGAAGGGAATTTAGTTAAGTGTTTTTCAAATGGGTTTTTAAATGGCTTCAATCCTGAATGGGCTTAGCAGGCTGACAGCACCGCAGCAGAGCCATGCAAAATAGCTAGTTGGCCAGACAACATCTGAGCATCTCAGGGGCAAGTGTCCGCAGTCACCTCCAAAATGTGCGTCCCAGTTCCGGTTAAGATCGACACCAACACAGTCTCTGTCAGGTATCTTGGACCAGGTCTTCTACCACATACGATTCTTTAAAATTCAAATAAGAGAGAACATAGAAAAAAGAAAGATGGTTATTCAGGCTGATGAGAGGGTCCCTTTAGAATTCTGTTAATTTCCCTTGCTCTCTCCCAGGAAGGCCCCTTCGGAATTGCACTAATTTCCCTTGCCCGCAGAGGTGTCGAAGAGTCCTTATGTGGGGTTCTGTTTGGAGCTTTATGGTTGTCTCACCGGGGCCAGAGGTAGATATTCAACCCTCTCCTCATATGAATACCTGCCAAACTGTGTTCCTTAGAACACCAGTTCTGTTAAACGTTGACAACAAAAAAAACAAAAACAACAATAAAAAACAAAAACAAAAAAACAAAAAGTGGGGAGAGAGCAACGGTTCTGTGATAGAAAATTTGGGGAAAATATAGGGCTAAATTGGCTAATTTACTTCAGAACTTCTAAGAGTTTTTTTAACGCTTTAATGTTTTTTTATGAACCTTCAAGAAAGGAATGCAGTGATTTGTATTCCTTTTTATTGTATGGTTTGATATTTCCCAAACTTGATCACGGAACCCTTTATTCATAGGGTACCTCAGAAGATGAGTACTAGTATTTGTACGAGTTCCTTTTGAACACACGTTGAAAAACACTATCATAGTCAGCTGTCTCCAAAAATAAACTTGATGCTCTGATTCATTTTGAATCTACATGGGGTCACAGTTGCCACAATAGTGTTTCGTGGTGAAATTTTAAAGAAAAAACCCGACATCGCTCCTTTTAGTAATATGACAGAGGATTTCTTCTACAGGTTGTAAGTAAAATGCTAGATGCAATGTACTGCCTACCTAAATCCTACCACAATCTAATTGCCAGCAGGTAACATCCACCTCCTCTTTTCTATCAATCCTACCACATAAACACGGAGATAATTGGAACAAATCTCCTAGGTAACTGATGGCGAACATTGAGCTCTAATAGCCCAGCCTAACAGCGGAAATGGGCTCTGACCGAGGCAATAGATACAGACATCTTGTGTTGGAACAAGAAGTGATTATAAACTCCACTATATGCCTCAATTCAGGGCTGCTACTGAGAGATTAGGCATTCTGTATAGGGTGAATCAAGAACAGAAAGATCTATTTTATTTTGTTTTTGAAGTTCCCACACATCTTCTTAGATGCTTGTTGAAGAAAAGAAAAAGTCCAGGCTTACTTTGGTTTGAGAGAACACATATCCATCAGGGTTTGCGACCGGCAGCAGGAAGATATCCACTGCGTCCAAAATGGAAGTAAGAGATGGATCATTTCCATAATCAGAGGCAATCTGAGCAGAGACAACAACATATATGTCAAGTTCACAGTCCCCTTTCACTGGGGAACAGGGGATAGAATCTGAAGGCAATATGTTTTTTCTAAACATGAGCCAGGTATCCCTGGGGGTCAGTGAGAGTCTCCGAGGACTACTGTCCCATCTCCCGCAGTGTTAATGGGTTGAAGATGCCAGGGTCTACACCTTATTTCCAGTCAGAATAATTTACTTATATCTTTTTAAAAAACAGATATCACTTATCCCTTCCCTCTAAAAAGGAGAAATCTTTTTATTAATTCTGGTCAGGCATTTTGCAATGGTGGGCAATGACATATGTGGCTTACAGGCATCTATGAACCAAAGAAATTTTTTCAGTTTTCCTTAATCACCACACAGGCTAGCTCTCCAAAAGTAGTCATGACCAACATCCGATTACTTAAATACTCAGAGACTTTTCTAAAGATACAGAGAACCAGTTAAACTCCATTTGGGAAATTAAATTTCTACTTGTGATCAATTGCAGTAGAGTTGAAGTTTCTGGTGGATTAAAATTTATTCATTTCCTGTGCTCAGCCATCCTAAGGCATTATTATTCAACTGTTAAATATCCATTTCATAATACCCTAAAGGTAACCGCATTTTAATTGAACGGAAAAATGTATCAGTTGGTATGCACGTGGCTGCATATGCTTGAATGATCTGATGTGGATTGATTTCCTTTGCTCATGAATTAACATTCTGATTTATAGCGTATCATTTTTGAATTACTTAAGAAATACCACACTAGGTCACACCCAGCCCAGTGTCCTGACTTTAATTCCAACAAACATGTGGAAGAGAGGTATTGCTTCACCCCGACTTGAAAATCAGATTTGGAAAATTTTCAGAACAACCCAAAACCCTTAACTAATTCCACTTTGGATCTGTAGGTTAAAGTAAGCTCTTCTAGCACCTGTTTATATTTTCCATCTGAGCCTCCTTCAAGATTTTACAGATTTTTATAGATTTCTAGCCCTCAGAGTTCCAGGCTCCAAAGCAATTTTTCTCTAGTCTGTTCTTATGTTGAAATCTGTCTCCCAGGGTCCAAACTTGCCACCCGCTCAATTTCTTCTAGCTCACTGTGTCTTTTAACAGAGCACACAGTGGCTGGCCTGGGGGAGAGTGCCAGGATGCTGGGTGGGGCAATACCAGAAAAAGGTTGAATGGGTCCGTTTCCTGCCTGTGTGCCAAGAGAAGGTCTCGGGCTGACAGTGTCAGTCGTTAGGACCACGTGGACTGTTCTTAGGTGTGACCTGACCCCAGAAAGACAAAATAATTGAGGAATTTTAGCCAAAATGACCTGATTTGCTGTCCACAATGCAGTAGCTTGAGTAATCCACTCTCGACCATGGATTCCGGCATTTATCCAGAAGGCCCGCTTGTGTCCTCCGGTGCTGAACTGCAAAACAAGCATGGAAATGGGATTGGCTCCACTGCTGCGGGACCCTCCTCCCCTCTCTTTAGTGGGGGAGTCTTATCTGTCCCTTTTTCTGTACTTGATGTGATTGAGAGAGAAGGAGGAGGTATAGACAGTGATGCCGTTGATTAACTCTTCTCATTTAATGTGACGTTTTTCGTCCCTTCTTTTAATGTAAGCTTAAATGCAGGCTACCAAGAGGGATATAGACTTTTTCTCCTTTGAAGTTGGTAAAAACTTGTTGTGGATAATGTAAAAAAGTGAAAATAAGTTTATCATATGCTGTAAATTTCTAAAAACAGGTTACAGAATAGTATGATGCCATTTTAATTTTTTAAAAAGGCTAGTCGGGGGGCCAGCCCAGTGGCGCATCGGTTAAGTGAGCATGTTCCACTTCAGCAGCCTGGGGTTCGAGGTTTGGATCCCGGGTGGAGACATGGCACCACTTGGCACGCCATGCTATGGCAGGCGTCCCACATATAAACTAGAGGAAGATGGGCACAGATGTTAGCTGAGGGCCAGTCTTCCTCAGCAAAAAGAGGAGGATTGGCGGCAGATGTTAGCTCAGGGCTAATCTTCCTCAAATAAATAAATAAAAAAGCTAGTCCGTGTGTATGTGTATATATATGTACATACACACAAACATACGAAAAAAAGGTAGAGGGGGAGGAAGAGAGAAAAGAAGAGAGAAAGAAATAGATATACAACAAATTGTGGAATTAGAATTACAGAGATGTTTTTCCTTTTTCTTTCTTTTTCAGTTTCTTTTTCCAATTTTGTGCAATGATTGTCTTATTTTTGCAATAAAAAATGCTTGTGATAACATTTTGAGTCCTTCATAAAAAAGGATGAGGCTCTGGAAGTGCTCTCCAGAGTTTAAATTTTATGATCTGGGGCCAGCCCCCTGGCCAAGTGATTAACTTAGTGTGCTCCGCTTCGGTGGCCCAGGTTTGGATGGTTCAGATTCTGGGTGCAGACCTACACACAGCTCATCAAGCCATGCTGTGGCAGTGTCCCACATAGAAGAGCCAGAATGACCTACAACTAGGATAGACAACTGTGTACTAAGGCTTTGGGGAGGAAAGGGGAAAGAAAAAAAAAAAGGAAGATTGGCAACAGATGTTAGCTGAGGGCCAAACTTTCTCATCAGAAAAAAAAAAAAAGCATACCTAAAAAAAAATTTATGATCTAAGTGACTCAGTTTTATTTGGAACATTGGCTTTGCCAATTGGATCAGTAAATGGGGAGGAAAGGATTATTTTTGCACCATCAACTTCTATCTCTGTGCAGCATTCTAAACATAGCAGATAAGGTAAATGAGAAATGCAACTCCTTGCTCAAAACTACATTTCACAGGATTTTGAAAGTTTTAGTTGAAAACGTTTCATGCCTTTTCCTCCAAAAAGCTCAAATGTAAAAAGCAGGGATCTTTCAAAAACACATAACATTCTCAACCACAGAACCACCCTAGAGGAGGGAAGGCCAGGAAAATCCAAGGGGGAGGAGAATCTGGGGTTTCCTGACCCAGTTGTAGGAGAAACAGGGAAGAGGAAATTTTTTTAAAAAACAAAAAAAGAAAGACAAGGTAGTAAATATTAGCAAATGTACCCTAGTGTCATAAAGCAGGCAAACCACTCCTCTCAGGCCTGCTTTGGGAAAAACGCTCTGGAGAACTCCATCTGTCCCAGTGAGTCTGCTGGTTCTCAGCCATAACGTTTCCAAATTTAGCAGGGAGTTGTGACATTATCGCTCCTTCTTTTTTTTTTTTCTTAAACTCTTTCTAGGAAATCTGAGGAAATAATTTTCACTCTTTTTTTTTTCAGAGCAAGGTGAAAAAGCTTGAAATTATCAGCACTACGACTGTTAGACATTACCGGTTGAAATAAAACCCTAACCTTTTTCAGCGAGCACCTAAAAACTGCCTGCCTTTCTGGGCATTTGCCTTTGCGGTTTAATTTAGTTGCCCGGCTTCCTCCTTCACACTGCGGGAACTCTTCTTTTTTTAAGTGAAGCTCAGGCAAGTACTTGGAGCTTTTATTATTATTATTATTATTCTCTTGTTTAAAAAAAAAGAGGAAGAAAAAGAGAACTTCTACCTTGATTAATTACAGAACACCTCCCCCATCGCCCCCCAACTCTGGGGTCGGCACCACCTCCCCCTTCCTCTGTTCCCATTGGCGCGTTCGCATCCGGTTCCCTGAGAGCGAATCTATCAAGATGAGAGTATTAATTCACTTCTGCAGACCTGCGTCAGATTGCGCAGGAAAGAGAAAAAGAACAAGAAAGGGGCGGGGGGGCTGTGGGGAGGTGGATGGTGAAAACCAGCAAAGACCGGTTAGGAAGGGGGAAAAAAGGACTCGCTCTTCACGCAGAGCCGGGACTGACGGCCCGCCTGGGAGGCGCGGGATTCTAGAAGCATCGGGAGGAAAAACAACAGCTGCACCTGTGTATCTTGAGCACGCTCAGGGGCCGCTTTTCGAAAGAATAGCCAATATTCACTTTGCTCAGTAGACCAGGGTGCTCAGCAACGAGGTTATCCAATTCTTCGGAAATCTGAAATGTTTACAAAGAATAAATAGACATCTGCAAATGAATAATCTGATGCATCCATTAGTGACTTTCTTTCTCCTCCATTTCCATTCCCTCAGGACAAAGTGGAGAGGCCCGTGTGGCAGATGCTGCACGATTGGGGACGTTTGAATGAAAGCTGAGAGACGATGAGTCACTGGGCATCTGCAGGGGCTGGAAAAGGGGAAGCCATTTTGCGTCAGTGCAGCCTGCTCTTTCCAGTTTTGTGCTTAAAACAAAATGGCACTTCTCTGGCTTGCCTGTGGCTTCCCTCAGTGCTGCTCTAAGGTGGAACTTCCCCAGCCAGAAAGCTGCTCGCCCTCACTAGCAAAGGAATACAAGGGGTAGTGACACCAAAAAAAAAAAAAAAAAAAAAAAGTGGATTTAGAGGCAGACGCTACAAAACGCAGCAGGGCTAGTTCAGGCCGGGGGCTGCCTCAGATGCACTTCCATCGGCAGCTACTCCGGTTCTTTTTTGCAAGGCTGATCGAAATTCTGTGCAGCTGGGGCACCCAAGCTGTGTCCATTGCTGGGATTGAGGCATGTCTGGGCGTGTCTTGGAGAGTGAACGGCATGAAACAGCCTCTCCAGCCGTTGCCAACGTTTGCTCTCCCTAGGACGCAGACACCAATTTGTGAGGCCCAGCAAAGGAGAGAGCGCGCATCTTATTTTCTTTGCTCCCTTTTCTCCCTCATCCTCTATACTGGTCTACAGTCCCTTATCTGAAACCCTTAGGGGCCATACATATTTAAAATTAAGGGTTTTTTGTGTGTGTAATTTTAGAAAGGCAGGAAGCATTTATTGTATATTACACATGTGGCATTGCTCCATATTCGAATACATTAATAATTCTGGCAGTGAGACAAATGAGTAGCAACTCGGTTCAGGTCAGATTTTTGCCCCTAAATGAGTTTAGGTCAGGTCAGGTTTTGCCACCAAATAAATTGGGGGGTGGGGGAGGGATCGTTTTCAGAGTTCTTTGCATTTTAGGATTGCTGATAAGGGGAATCAGTTCCTACCAGATACCTCTTTTCTGGCCTTTTCCTTCTCTTCCACCTCTCACCTTAACACCCCAAACCCCAAATCCTCTCCAGTCCAGCCTCCACCCCCGAATCAGTTAGTGCAGATGGACCCCTGTGGGCCCCAAGAAAAGCTCTCTGTCAGGAAGACGCAAATGCAGCACTGCCCAGGTGCCCAGATGGCAGCGTGCGACCCAGCTGGAGGAAGGGGGCATTCTTCACACCAACAGAACCCAGGAAAGAGAGCAAAGACTTCACTACCATGAGGTCTGAGAGCACTCAGCAGGTTGGGAGACCCCACCCTTGGCTAGAAGTCAGAGGTGTCAAGGTGTCCCCTGGTTTCATTATCAGTGGCTTCCATGAAGCACGGCTCACAAATGGCTCTGTGGGCAGCACAGGTCAGAAATCAGCAAGGGGGCCTTGAGCAGAGATCATGAGTGTGGCAGGCTGCTTGTGTGCTCACTTAAGACACACCTGGACACTTCCAAATAACATGATGGCTGCTGGGATGAGCAGGTGGGAGGTCCTGCCTCGAGGCAGTGACACTGATACTGGTTGTGAAATCCTGGGGAAACTTGGAGAAGTTAGGAAATAATATGAGAATAATTTCCATTAAATCACCAAGTGGAAGTATAGGCCTTGTCATCAGAGGAGAGAATGGCCCATTTCTCTAATGTTCATTTTGAAACACCTACCTCTTTGAAGGTATGATAAGCCTCAAAGTTGAAGTTACCATTCCGTTCTCTTGTCTTAAGATTAAATAACATTTCTTCATTCTCTTTGACCAAGAGAGCCTCAGATAAAACCAGTTATATCTATGATTAGTTTACAATGCATTTGAATCTACAACTGTGAAGGAAATGATAGGTCCCCAGTCCCCAGTGGTCCTCTTGCAGTCCCATAGGCTTTGGGGTCATCCCTTTCCCTAATTCTGGCAGCACTGTGAAAGGGGATGGGACATTAACGGGACTTCCGGCCAGGCAGATGCTGCAAAAAGAGCATGACAGTCAGTCCTCTGATTGTCTTATGGCTCATCCTTTCTTTCTGGGAGCCCAGGGCCTGAGGTAACTGCTAATAAAAAACTAAATAATAACATCTTACTTTTACCTACTTTGACTAACACCCTTTGGTTTGTACTTTATATTTCATGCCAGAGACTCTCTTTTTGCCATTTCCCTTAAATTTTTTATTACCGTATCCAACTTGTGCCAAATGCAAAAGGGAGAGGGACAGCGCCTCCCTACCCTCTCTGCAGAGATGGCAGGAAGATCCTAGTGACGCCCACAGGTCCCTTCCCTGGTAGAGGGTCCCCAAAGGTAAAAGAGGATGGACCTTCAGTTCATGTTGACCAGCAAGCCTCTGGAAGGACGGGTCTGTGGGAAAATTACCTGAACATCTTCAATCGTGACAGAATAAGGCGTTTCTTGGGACTCCAAGAAACTTTTGACTGCCTGGATGCTGGAAAAGGGAACTCGGACATGGGCTATCTCCCCTGGGATGGTGGGTGACTTTCAGAAGTCAAGCTGAAAGGGATAAAAGGTCAAAGCAATGAGTGGGTCATTCCAGGGAAACGGACAGCTCAGCGCAGACAGATTTCCAGAAATCAATTCATATCTATTGTACCTCAAGCCCATCAGACTGGAACCATTGTGGAGTCCCTATGATATTGCAAGAAGAATTTTTAAATATCCGAGCATTGGTATGTCTTATTTGTTTTCCCTCCCTATGGTTAGATATTAAAACTGGCAGAAGGTAAAGATTATTTTAAATTATGGCAGTTTGTTTTTAACAGTTGGCATTCAAGTGATCCAATTCATTTCATAACAGACTATTAATATTATAAATTATTTTAGGAGGAAAATAACGCATTAAAGGTGTTCAGTGATTTCTCAAAGTAACTTTCACATTCAATCTCTCTTTTCATTCTTACAATAAACCCGTGAGATAGAAGAATGGTATATTTATCCTTATTATACTAAATGGGAAAATGAGACACAGGGAAGGTAGGTGACTGGCCCAATGTCATATCGTTGGTACTAGAGCACAAGTTTTCTGCATTCCAGCTCCATGAATTAGCATTCCACACTATGTCAGGGAGATGAGATACAGTCCAAAATAAGAGATCTCAATCATTGTGTGTAACAGTGGAGAAGTCACTCTGGGAGACAGAAACCCTCCCTGGGACAGATCCCTGAAGATGTTCTTCAGCCTCCAGTTCCGTCAGATTTTTTATTTGTTCTTCATTCCTTGGTATCATCTCAAGAATTTGGTGTCTAGAGAATATTAACCACATACGTGACCTTAAAAGCAAAACCTGGACAGTGTTTCCTGTTGCTTCCTGCTCGTTAGTCTTTGCATGTAAGAGGTTAATGCGGCAGTCAATAATCTCTTTGACAATGGAGAAACTAATAAATAATATACTGACCCACATCCCCAGACAGAGCAGTTGATAGAATGGCTTTACTTCCCCCAAGGCAGTGTTATCTCCATAATTAAGAGGTGTACCTGCTCCTAGCAGGAAGCTTGACATTAGAGTTACCTTTTCTTTAGTTAATGATTATCAAATAACATCTGCTGCTCATAAAGCATTGGCTTTTAAAACTTGTCTGTTCCTGTTTTTCAGAAATAAGTAAAAAAAAAAAAAAGGAATAATTAGTTTGGTGCTTGTAAGTACTTGTAAGAGAAATCGAATCCACATCTGGGTAGACCTAGGATGTTTTTCTATGGTTGTTAACTGAAATATATCAGAGTTCCATCTCCAAACCCCATTCATAGGGCCCAAACCTGGCATACAGCTAGAGAATTGAGGCCCAGAAAAATCATGGTGTGCCTTTCTCTCTCCACACACACACACACACACACACACACACTGAGAAATAAAGGGTATCGAGGGGCCGGCCCGGTCGCACAGCGGTTAAGGGCGCACGTTCCTCTTCGGCAGCCCGGGGTTCGCCGGTTTGGATCCCAGGTACGGACATGGCACCATTGGCAAGCCATGCTGTGGAAGGCATCCCACATACAAAGTAGAGGAAGATGGGCATGAATGTTAGGTCAGGGCGAGTCTTCCTCAGAAAAAAGAGGAGGATTGGCAGCAGTTAGCTCAGGGCTAATCCTCCTCAAAAAAAAAAAAAAAAGGGTATCAAGGACACCTGGGCAGGAAAGAGAAGTCACAAAACAAGCAAACACATATCCTTAGAAAAAAGTTGGGTAGTACACCTGGGTTCTTATAGCCTTTCCTTGGTGACAGAGGATCCTGCTCTATCCCTTTTCTCCAGGTAGGCTGACTTCCCAAGTCACTGTCCTGCCCGTGTGTGCAGTGAGGAAGGGATTGGTATAAAGACCCAAACCCGGGTCTTCTGAAACCAGCTGTGCAATTTCCAGTGATCTCTAGTGGAAAACATAAGTGAAAGTATGTGAGATCTTCAAGGCTCTCCTGCTTCCACCTGCCACAGAAGATCTGAAAAATCTTCCATTTGAGTCTCATGCCTTTTGGTTAATGCATGAACTCCCAGGAGTCCTCCTTTAAAACGGGAAGCCGTGGATAAGAATAATATGTGAAACTAATATTTCCTAGTGTGTGTTCTTGGGAATAGTAGCCCTTTGAGTTGCTTAGCAAAAAGTAAAGAAGGAAAGAAAGATGAGAGGAGTTTGATGGTCAAAAAATTGGGTAGGTGCAGCCATCTTGATCCCCTCTTGTAGATTTACAGTGCACACTAATTTAGTAAAAGCACCTAGAAATCCTATAGTTGTTTAGCCCTCTGATTCCCAAAATTTTTGAACCACAGTAAATAAATTTGACCACCCATTTTTTGGGGGACAAATTTGTTTGACCACTTTGTAGTTCCCTGGAACACTGTTCAAGAAATGCTGCCTAATGCCCTTCATAGAATCTTGGAACCAAACTGCTTTGGAGCAACGATGAATCCTACAAAACCGTGAGAGTTAAAGTTGGGCTGAAATCTGCAGCCCTGGTCCACCCACTTCATGAGGCTCCACTGCATGGCACTAGATCTAAAGATGGGGAGGACAAGAGCTGACAGGGAGGATGGAGCCCAGAAAGGTAGGGAGGAGGTGGTGGGAGGGTAACTGAGACGCTTACTGAGATGGACTGAGACAAATAGCCACACAGCTTTATTTTCACTGATGTCTACCATCCCTACATTCTGATCGTCGGAAGGGAAGATGGCTAAGGACAGAGAGAAATAGAGTATATGTGTTCAGTTTTCATTTTTTCCTTCGTGGCATTGATCTCTCTTTTTGATCACTTCTTCCTATGATTCCCACTATCCCCTCTCCAAATCTAAGAGAACTTCTCTGAAAATGCTGAACAGTTACATCCCTTACCCTGCAACGGTCCAGTGAGAGACTCTGTAAATCAGATAAGCAAAATTCAAACAGGAACCAGAACACGGAACTTACCCCACAAATGTCTGTCGACAGTAGGTATACCCAAAAAGGGCACCAAAAAACAGGATCAACCTCATGATCAAGGGTCTTCCCAGAGTCCAGAATTCAGTGTCACTCCTGAACTTTATTTGTAGGAACCACGGCTGAGGCTGATCCATTTAAGAACTCAAGTGAGGGGCTGGCCCCGTGGCCGAGTGGTTAAGTTCGCGCGCTCCGCTGCAGGCGGCCCAGTGTTTCGTTGGTTCGAGTCCTGGGCGCGGACATGGCACTGCTCATCAGACCACGCTGAGGAGGCATCCCACATGCCACAACTAGAAGGACCCACAACGAAATATACAACTATGTACCGGGGGGCTTTGGGGAGAAAAAGGAGAAAAATAAAATCTTAAAAAAGAACTCAAGTGAATTCCCACATGGAAAATTCCTACCTGCATGTCACATTCTTCAGGTTGTAGACACCCACCTGTGTGATATCACCAGCCTGTACATTTTCCATTCCTACAATGAGATAACAAACTTTGATGGAAAGAAAACAAAATTGCTAGCGCATACCAAGGGCAAATCATGTATTTATGATTTGGAACATAAAGTGCCACTAACTCTGATGAGTGATAGAAGCCAAATTAATAGACCTAGAGGTTAAAGTCCTTTCTGGGTCTCTGACGAAAAAAAGGACACAGCATTTATAGTAATTACTCAGGCATCCTGTCTATCACATTCCATTAGTTTGCCCATTTGTTTATTTTTATAATGTTTACCCTGAAATACTGCAATCACTTCATCCACATCTGCTGAATCTCCCTGTAGATATGGCCCATTCCAGTCCTCACTCTATATTAAACAAAACAGAAGACCTTTTAATAGTCAATTTTGGACTGTTTCTGAAGTGATCCATCTGCATTTATATCAAATTGATGTCCCTGTTTCTGTGCTTTTTCCCAAAATGAAAACGTCTTTCTGATTATGACAATGAAATTACTTGTTATAGAAAGTTCAGATAAAAAGGAAGTGTTTTATTTAATCAGCAATAATTCCTCCACCCAAAGAAAACTATTTGGTGTGTATCTTTCCAAACTTCTATATTTTAGAGATTTTTCTTAAACAAAGATTAGACCATATCCTATATTCTGTTTTTTAAACAAAGATTTTCCTAAACAAAGGTGATCTTTCCTTGTCTGTCAACATAGATCTACATTAATCTTTGTTCTTCATTGCATAAAAAGAAAATACACTGGGACTGGCCCCGTGGCAGAGTGGTTAAGTTTGCATGCTCCACTCCGGTGGCCCAGGGTTTTGCTGGTTCGGATCCTGGGTGCGGACATGGCGCCACTCAACAGGCCACAGTGAGGCGGCGTCCCACATGCCACAACTAGAAGGACCCACAACTGAAATATACAACTATGTACTGAGGGGACTTGGGGAGAAAAAGTAGGAAAAAAAAAAAAGAAGATTGGCAACAGTTGTTAGCTCAGGTGCCAATCTTTAAAAAAAAGAAAAAGAAAACACACCTACCTATTTTCAGGAATCATACTTTATTGCATTTTAGTCATTCACACACATTATTTTCAGCCTAGCAAGAATCAACCACAAACAGACACAAGGAAATTTTCATCTGTCCCCTGTGTGTCAAATTCTTCATCTGTGCACGCTTTAAATCCCTGGGTTAGAATTCTCAAGTACCTACTTGAAGGGGAAAGGTGTGTGTACGTACATATATGTGTGTGTGTGCAGATCTATGTTGACAGACAAGGAAAGATCACCTTTGTTTAAAAAAACCTTTGTTTAGAAAATATATATGGTGTTTAAGAAACTCCCAGATTAACTTGGTTTTTCATTCTCTTGGGCATCAGGGAGAAGACAGAAACCAAGGGCCAGAGGCCATAATTCATCCTCACATCCTCAGCACCTATCGAGTAAATGGCCATCATATAAATTGAAATGAATGTTCTTGGATGATCAGTCAAAGCTTCTTGGAAAAGATGGGGCCTGAGCTGAGTCTCAGAACACATAGGAATGCTGAGGAGGGCCTGCATTTCTGGTGGTTGGGAAACATGAGAAAGGTAGAGAACTGGGAAAACGCATGGTTGGATTGGGGAGGAAAGGGGCCCCACTCGGGCGGACTGGACCCTGGACGTAGTAGGAAAGATAAAATATGAGAAGGTGGGGCAAGATGGTAGAGGCCCTCACAGTCCAAGCAGAGGAGTTTTTGCTGGTGAAAGGGAGCCATGGAGAGCCCTGGAAGTTCCTGAGCTGGTGAGTGGTTGAAGAAGGCAGCATTGAGAATGAGGAATCTTGCAGGATGGGCGGCAGGGCAGAGAGACTCTAAGCAGGGAGCCAAGTAAGGAGCTTCCTGAAGAAAGCCAGGTTTAAAATGATGCGTCTGGACTAGGTGGTGGGAGAGGGAATGCATGAGATGGGCTCACAGAGCTATTTCAGTGGAATAATCATGAGTCCGTAGTGATGATGGTGCCTGAGATGGTGTAGAAGGAGGAGCCGGAGAAAGGGTACTTTCCAGTGGGTGTTAAAGGAGGGCAGACAGCCATCCCCATGGCAGCATCCCAACGTTTCCTCACTCAATTGTCACACTGTGTGAAGATCCACTGTGAGAATTTGTTTCATGTCCCATACAGTATGCTTTCAAAAAGGAATTTTTGCTGAGAAATACTACCCAGTGAACTGAATTCACTCTCAGTGTTAGGGACATGATGACTCTTTTTTTCTTCCTGAAGAGAACAGTGAGGATGAGCCTAGAGATGAAACAGGGATCCAAGAGAAGCTTGGACCCCTCACTCCTAAGCCTAGGGCAGTCCAAAGAATAGGGAGGACTTGAGGATGATGCCTGAGATGAAGGAAAAGAACATTCTCTGGAGTGGATGAAAATAATTTTAAAAAATAGATAGAAGAAGTTGAAGGAGGAGAAAGCACAAGCCTTAGTAGGAGGTTGCAAAGAGAACTCCAGAAAGCACTGTTGTTTCTCCATCACCGACAATACAGTAGTACCCCCTCGACTTTGGGGGGTATTTTCCAAGAGCCTCAGTGGATGCCTGAAACCACAGATAGTACCAAACCCTATATATACTATGTTTTTTCTTATACGTATATACCCATGATAAAGTTTAGTTTATAAATTAGGCACAGTAAGAGATTAACAGCAACAAGAAATAATAGGCCACTTATAACAATATACTGTAATAAAAGTTATGGTAGATCCTAGCCATCTTTTTGTATTAAGTCAAAAACTTTTACCTTTTCACATGAAGGAAGCACTTTATGGCTTCTCTTTGGCATGTCCGAATTGCCAGCATCACTGCTCTTGCACTTTGGGCCGTTATTAAGTAAAATAAGAGTTACTTGAACACAAGCACTGCGATACCACCGCAGTTGACTGGATAACCAAGATGGCTGCTAGGTGACTAACAGGTGGGTAGCGTATACAGTGTGGATACACTGGATAAAGGGATGATTCATGTCCTGGGCAGGATGAAGCACAGGGGTGCAGAGATTTCATCAAGCTACTCAGAGCGGCGGCACACAACTTAAACCTATGAATTATTTCTGGGATTTTCGATTTAATATTTTTGGACCTCCATTGACCACAGGTAACCAAAACCATGGGAAGCAAAACCGTGGATAAAGGGGGACAACGGTATAAACAGATCCTCATTAGAATGGAGCTTCGTCCTTCTCCCACCTCATCGTTCTGGATAAATCTGGTTTTTTTAGATAGCAGTGTTGGGTATACACGACATACAATAAACTGCATATATTTAAAAGATGCTGGGCCAGCCTGGTGGTGCAGTGGTTAAGTTTGCACATAATGCTCTGGTGGCCTGAGGTTCACTGGTTCAGATCCCGGGTATGGACCTACACACCACATGTCAAGCCATGCCGTGGCAAGCATCCCACATAAAATAGAGGAAGATGGGCACGGATGTTCGCTCAGGGTCAGTCTTCCTCAGCAGAAAAGAGGAGGATTGGTGGCAGATGTTAGCTCAGGGCTAATCTTCCTAAAAAGAAAATATGCCATTTGATAAATTTTGACATACACCCAAGAAACCATCACAACAGTCAACATCGTGAACATATCCATCATCTCCAATAAAACTTGTTTTTGAGAATCATGGAGGAAATCCCAGCCGGAAAGAGATCATTGAAGCCCCCCTGCTTTGCAGATGAGGAAATGAGGCCTCGAGGGGAGAAGGGACTCCCACAAAGCTCCAGGACTGATGAGGGGTGGAGCAGAGACAAAGAGCTCCATCCTCAGATCCTGGCCACTGCCCTGACACTCTGGACTGTCCAGTTATCCAAGGTAATTCTACTCAGCTCTAGGAAAAGACCGTTTCAAACCAAACACTTCTATAGCAACCTATCCCTCAGGCAGCTGTAATTCAGAAGAGAAAGATGATAGCTCTCTTTAGAAAAGTGCTCAAATGGCAAGTTACTTCCTATTAAGGATGATGTTAGGCACACGTCTCACTTTTGCCCTTTAACCCAAGAAAGTGAGTAGCCTAATCACAGGGAAGGAAGCCACTGAAGGGAACCGTAGGAGACACAACTTCAAATTAAACAGTTCAGCAGAGTTACCAGGCTCCAAAGCACTTCAGAATCAAACTCTGAACGCCTTTGCATGTAGAATTATTATTATTCATAGTAAAACGAGTTCTGCAGCTGTTAGTGAACCATTAATGATATATTTCAGAATATTATGGATTCAATAGACTTCTGTGCTCTCATTGGAAAATATATACAGTCGTAGCATCTGTGAAAAAAAAGTGCTCCAAATTTCAATCCACCAAACTTTAAACCAAATTTCCCATGACAGGAAGGTGAAGATTGTATCAGAGTTGCTTGGTTCTCTGCCACACATGAACAAGGCAACTTCAAAATCTTATGGGGTTGCTTTGTTTTGACGGATATACCATGGTCATGTAAGACGTTAACATTAGGACAAGCTGGGTGACAGGTATGCAGAACTCTCCGTGCTATCTTGGCAACTATTCTGTAAATCAAAATGACTTCAAAAACTACTCCAAAATAAAAAGTTTATTAAAAAATAAAACCTTCTGGGAAGCCACATGCAAAAACAATAAAAAGGCAAATGATGTACAGTGGGAAATATTTGCAGCTTACAAAGGGTTAATATCCTTACGATGTACACAGCACTCACAAATCCCTACAAGGAAATATCTTGTAGAAAATGGACAATAACAAAAATAGACAGCTCAAACAAACACACAAAATATGGCCAAATAAAAAATGTTCAACATCTCTATCAAAGAAATGTTATTTTTGAAAATGAGATGCCACTCTTTTCACCAATCAGGTTAGTAAAGTTGTTGGGTTTCTTGGTTGTGGTGGATGTTTGTGTATTTGTTTGTGTGCTTAATATTACCCAGAATTGGTGAAGGTTTGGGAATATGGGCACTCATGGAAGAATATACACTGTTACAGCCTTCCAAGGTAGGGAATTGGCAAAACTTACAGATATGGACCTCCACACCTACCATTCTACTTTGAGGAATTTATTCTGAGGAGATCATCATGGATACACACAAAAATTTACCCAGTACTTGTATTGTTTAAAATGGTGAAAAATTAGAAAAATTCTAGTGTCTTCTAATTGGCAGTTGGTTAAACCAAGCAGAGCAAATCCACACCAACCAAAGATGAGATGACTGTTAAAAGCGATGCTGTATAAGAATGCTAAGAATATTTCAAAACATAGGAAGATGTTTACAGAATGTTAAGTTTAAAAAAAAAAAAATACAGCTTACCAAACAGAACGTGCATTCAAAATAATGATTATTTAGGAAGGAAACACACCAAAAATTTAACCAGTGATTTGGCTACACAAATTGCCAAAACTTCTGTGTGGTTATGAGTACCTTTAATTTTCTTCATTTTGCTTATAATTTAAATAGAAAGAAAGAAAGAAGAGACCAAATCTCCCTCTGAGATGGGAGGGGAAACCACAGCTTCTGGCATCTTTCCGTATACCTTGGTCCCAACCTGGCTTGGCATCCCTCTTGATACTGTGCTTTCTGGCCTGGCTTTCTTTTTGGTCTGTGAGTTCCTGATTTGGGTTCACCCTAATACTCCATTTTCCCACCTACCCATCCTTTGGGGCTCCCCAGAGCTCACCACCCTGGCAGCCCTCTGCTGCCCCCTCCTGCCACCAGCAGACAACCACTGTGTCAATCCAGGGGGACCCAGTTTACACTGAACCCCCGCCTTCTCTTCCCAAAGATAGCCTTCGCAATTGCTTGAGTCTAAAAGTCCATTGCACAAACCCTTTTTATATTAAGTCAACTGGGAAGAACAAACAGACTCTGTAGATCGTTTGCTGTTTGCAACACCAAGCTCAAAAGACCTCTAAGTACAATAACTGGCCACCCAACACCATATTGTGAGGATCTATCTTCTCATCCTTCTCTTCCTGGATCAGTTTCCCATTCATGATCCCTCCAGTTCAGGATCCGTGCATGGATTCCTCATTTGTGGAAACCTACTACATGACAGACACTGTTAAGTTGTAGGGCTCCAAAGATGAATAAGACAGATTTTATCTGCCAAGAGCTCAATGTCTAGACCAGTACTGTCCAATAGAACTTTCTGTGATGATGGAAATGTTCTATATCTGCACTGTCCAACATAGGAGCCACCAACCACATGTGGCTATTAACCATTTGAAATGTGGCTAGTGTGACTGGGGAACTGAATTTTTTATTTATTTTTTTATTTTTATTTTTATTTTTTAAGATTTTATTTTTCTCCCCAAAGCCCCCTGGTACATAGTTGTATATTTTTAGTTGCAGGTCCTTCTAGTCGTGGCATGTGGGACGCCGCCTCACCGTGGCCTGATGAGTGGTGCCATCTCTTCGCCCAGGATCCTAACCGGCGAAACCCTGGGCCACCAGAGTGGAGCGCGCAAACTTATCCACTTGGCCACAGGGTCAGCCCCTGAATTTTTTATTTTATTTATTTAATTTTAACTTAAATTTAAAAACTGAAGCAGTATAAAATATTTTTCTTTTGAACAAATTTTATTGTTTTTGTAGGACATTTTAACTGTTGAAAATTTAACAGCCAAATTGAGATGTACAGTAAGTGTAAAATACACACCAGATTTCAAAGACTTTGAATGACAATTAGAATGTAAAATATCTCATTAATAATTTTTATATTTATGACATGTCAAAATGGTAGTATTTTGGATACATTGGGTTAATAAAATATATTATTAAAATTAATTACACCTATTTCCTTTTACCTTTTTTCGAGATAGTTACTGGAAAATTTTAAATTACCTATGTGTTTTGCATTAAATTTCTATTGGATAGCACTGGTCTAGGAAAAAAAGAAGTGATGTCTAAACAAACAATTTCCTACTAAAGTACCTTATAGGTTCCTGGAAATGTATACAAGTTTGATGCATAACAGTTAAGCTATAGGAGCCAGCCCCATGGCATAGTGGTTAAGTTTGATGTGCTCTGCTTTGGCAGCCTGGGTTCACAGGTTTGGATCCCGAGCGCAGACCTACACCACTCATCAGCCATGCTGTGGTGGCAACTCACATATAAAGTGGAGGAAGATGGGCACAGATTTTAGCTCAGAGCTAATCTTCCTCAAGCAAAAACTAAACTAAAATAAATAAAATAAACTATAGACTTACCTGATATAACAAGGTAGGATAGTTAATTCTCAAGAGCTAAAAAACATCATAAAGTCCCTAATTTCAACCTGCATTAAATAATAGCCTTTTATCCTAATTTCAAATGTAATTCATGCTGCTTATTAAGAATTGAAGCATTAGAGAAATAACTCAGTGGGCCAGCCTGGTGAACAGGGATTAAGTGCACATGTTCCGCTTCGGCAGCCCGGAGTTCGCCAGTTCGGATCCTGGGTGCAGATATGGCACTGCTTGGCAAGCCATGCTGTGGTTGGCATCCCACGTATAAAGTGGAGGAATATGGGCACGGATGTTAGCTCAGGGCCAGTCTTCCTCAGCAAAAAGAGGAGGATTGGCAGCAGGCGTTAGCTCAGGGCTAATCTTGCTCAAAAAAATTAATTAATTAATTTAATTTAAAAAATTTAAAAAAAAGAAATAACTCAGAAAGTTAAGCTATTACTAGAGATAATTAACAGTTTGAGCTACATAAAAACATACTGTTGTTATTAGTTATTTTTATAAGTGTGAGGTTATACTGTATTTGGGGGAGAGGTAAATTGTATTTCACTATGTGGATATACTATAATTTATTTAACCAATCTTATTTATGGCATCCAATTTTTCACTATTTCCAAGCATATTACAAAGAACATTTGTAATTTTCATAGTAAAAAATTCAATTACTGAAAACTATAACACAGAAAAGTTACTACCTCTCATGTTGCCCCCCAACCATTGTCCCAATCTGTACCTCTGATGATTGTTACCAGTTAGGTGTATATTCCATCAGAATTTTTTTTCTGTGTCTATGTTAACCAGCTTATTTTCTCCTTTTACAAAATTTTAGACAGACTGTACATATTCTCCAACTTACTTTTTTTGAAGAAGAAGAAGATTGTCCCTGAGCTAACATCTGTCACCAATCCTCCTCTTTTTGCTTGAACAAGATTGTCCCTGAGCTAACATCTATGCCAATCTTCCTGTATTTTGTATGTGGGATGCCACCACAGCATGGCTTGATGAGCAGTGTGTAGGTCTGTGCCTGGGATCTGAACCCACAAACCTGGGCTGCCAAAGCAGAGTGAACTTAACCACTACACCACTGAACCGACCCCTCCAACTTACTTTTGAACTTAAAAAATATTATTTGGACACCTTTATATGTCAGTAAATATGCTTAGTTTACAGAGAAATGCTCATCAATAAGAAACTTGTTCAATAAATTATGATATAGCTATAGAATGGAATATTATACAGCCATTAAAACAAAATGAGGTAGATCTTTATGAGCTAACATGGAATGATGTCAAAAATATATCTATAAGCAAAAAAGGCAAGTTGTTGAATAGTGTATATTACAATTCAACTTTTGTAAGAGAAAAAATACTTGTACAACTATCGCTGGCTGTCCAAATTTATTTGCTTCCAAATTCAAACAGCAAGAGTTAAAGTTTGAGCAGTAAATTCAGATAGTGAAGGATATTAAGTTTTCCAAATGTATTCAGCTGCTAAGTTTTGGATAGCGACTAGCAAGAATTGAGACGAGGAGAAATATACCGCAAAATATTTATCTGAATCTATTCAGTTCCTAGGTTTGGAAAGCAGCAGTTTAGCTTATTACATGTGTTTTTGCACAAAAATGGTCTGGAAATAATATGCATTGAACCGTTAGCAGTAATCATCTTTGGGGTAGAATTTTTCTTCTATTTTAACATAACTGTGTTATTTGAATTTCTTACAAAGCACATAAGTACTTCTAATCAGAAAACAACACAATAAAAATGTCATTTTTAAAAAGCAGATTCTGGGAAACTGGCAACCTAAGCAGATACAATACTTCGGTGATTATCCTTAAGTGTGTATCTATAATTTCTTTGTACATCTGAAAGAACATTTCTGTTGAACCAATTCTGAATAATGGAATTGCTAAGTCACAGAGTGCGAGCATTTTTCATATTTCCAGGTTGGCCTCCAAGAAAATTATAGCAATTTTCTTTCCCACCCACATTGCCTTGAGAGCGCCTGCTCCCCACAGCTTCTCAATACTCGTATCTTCAAACATTGGGCCTATACCAATCTAAAATAAGGAAAACTATTTCATTGTTTTATTTTGTATTGCTTCAACGATTTGTGAAGTTGAGCATCTTTTTATGTATTTATTGGTCATTTGTAACTTCTCTTCTGTGAACTTTCTATTCATATATTTCAGCCATTTTTCTGCTAACTTCTTTGGCTTTATCATATTTTAAAAACTCTTTACATATTGGGGAGTTTAGGGCTTGCCCTGATTTTGTGTTCCAAAATTTTTCCCAGTCTGTCTTTTCACTTTATTTACTGAGTTGTTTGTTTGTTTGTTCATTTTTCTCTCAATCTCTCTCCAGAAGTGGAAATATTGTAATGCAGTCCAAGCATCACTGTTTTCCTTTAAGGCTTCTGGATTTTATTTATATTCTGCTTGGAAAGGCCTTCCCTACTTTGAGATCAGGAAACTTTTTACTAGTGCTTTTTTCTAGTACTTTTATGGTTGCCTTGTTTCATCTTCCAATTCTGTTCCATCTGGAGTTAATTTTTATGTAAGGGATTAGTGTGCATCACTGTTCAGATATGTTCTTCAGGAATATATTTTTCAGCATTTTATACGTGTTCTTTAATTTTGATCTTTTTCTTTTTCCACAAATGAACACAGTCAACAGGCTTAAGTCCAAATGTGTAATTGATGCTAAAACGCCCCCCTTCCAGCCTGTCTAATGATTTCCAGTGATGTCTCAACTGAACTAAATTCATAAAATCTACTCTTCTTATCACTAACATCGACATTATCAGGTATAAATGTCAAGGACTAAATATTCAAATAGATGTGCAAACACTGATGTACAAAGCTATTGATGCATTGAAAGTAAACAATGCCATCATTTGAAATGTTCATTCATGAGCTCACATACAAAAATCCAAGTTCTGAGAGTTTAGGAGTGTCAATGCATAATGTCCAAAAATTCCAATTATTTCAACATCAAACATATGAGAGTCAGGATTTGGCTTCATTACAATAAGATATGATCAAGGCTACAACAGGGGTCTCCACTGTGAGAACCCAGCTTTCCTGGGAGGGCCACAGAAAATGTTACAGAGAGGTGAGCTTTGAGATTGGTCTTACAATTGTGGAGGGGTTCAACATTTGAAGATTTGGTGACTGGCGTTTCAGGCAGAGGAATCCAGTGAGAGAAGGTGGCTAGGGCAGAAGGGCTTCTTAAAGTCCTGATAGTATCTTTCTCCACCCCTCCCAGTTTCTCCTCATCAAAGGAGGTAAGGCTCTGATGCCAGACTGACTCTCACCGATTGTTTATTTGGCCTCATTCACAATAAAAGTATTTCTCCAACCCTGCAGATGCCTTTTATACCTTCTTATCTTTGTGTAATAAAAGGCTTTTCCCTCTTCAAAGGAACTTCAGACGAAAGCAAAGCAGGTCAGGAGATTTTACGGGAGATGGCCGAATGACCTAATTTACTCCTTTATTGGTGTGGTGGCCTGGGGTACCAGGCAGCCGTGCCTTCTCACCCCCAGAATGCCCCTGCTCACCTGGAGAGGTTGATACTCTCCTTTGTTCAAGGCCTAGACCCTCCCACAGGTCACCTTCTTCCACACCTCCCCAGTCACACTCCCAGCCTCTTTGCCTCCCTCAGTCCAAGCCCCCTACTTCCCTGCTATTCCCAACACACACATGTGTTATTGTACTGAAAAAAGAATTTTCTTCAATGTTATTTAAAACTTTAATCCTACTTCCTGTACTTTCGAAGCCCCAAGACTCTGCACATTTGAAATTAATTAAAAGATTTTAAGGGGCTGACCCAGTGGCATAGTGGTTAAGTTTGCGTGCTCTGCTTCAGAGGCCCAGGATTCACAGTTTCGGATCCCGGGTGTGGACCTACACATCACTCATCAAGCCATGCTGTGGTGGCATCCCACATAGAAGGTTCATTGAGGAAGACTGGCACAGTTGTTAGCTCAGGGCCAATCTTCCTCACCAAAAAAAAGAAAGAAAAAAAGATTTTAATACCAGAATTCCCAACTTAGTAGCCATCAGAATAGATCCCTGGATCTCCTATGTAACTTAAGGATTTTTTGAGAAGCATGCTGCATGTTGTATTCTTTAGGCAGTGGTGTGCTGGAGCTGCTCAGAATGGCTCGGCAGAGCCCTCTATCTAACTCAGTGTTCAGTGATGTCACTTTGGTAGCTTGAAATGAGCAGTTCTGGGAGTATTTATATCATGGAAACCAGCAAGTGCTACAAAATCAGGGCTTTTTAAAAATGAGAGCTGATTGTTAAACATATACCAGCTGTACAGAGTTCATTGACCTCCTTGTCTTGCAAGGACACTGGGCCTGGGCCCTACGTGAAGGAATGTGTCTGGGCTTGGGGCCAAAGATGGCCACTTCAGCCCTGACTCTAAGGCACAAGTTACAAAGAATATGTCCTGTGTCATGTTCCTTGTCTGGGCTGACCACCCCGACGGGCACCTGACCGGACTTTAGAAACATCCCATCCGTGGGAACAAAAAAGATAGAAGCACCCCACCCCATCCGTGGGAACAAGAAGAAATAACTTAAAGTATCCAAACGTCTGAAACCCTGAGTCAGAACCCAGAGAAACCTTAGGATAAAAGGGAGTCACAGGCACAGAACAATTGGGAGTCTCACTGAGGAAAGGACGCTTTGCCTCAGACACGGACAATAGGCACTCCCACCCGTCATACAAAATATTGGGACTTCCCTGGCTGATTGTGGCGTGGATGTTGTAAGGACCGATTTGTTGTTCCCCTTTATCCCTGCTCCTCGTTCTTTTTCCCTTTATCAATAAACTGTGATTGCTTAAACAACCAAGTAGCCTTGGTGGTACCTGTCATTCCTTGCCCTTTGTGGCTGCGGGCAACACCAGCACACCACTGTTTTAAGGATTCTTTTGGTTTCCAGTAATAGAAACCCGCTTAAGCTAGCATAAGCAAAAGGGGAATTTATTAAAAGAATCTGCTGTGAAGTGTCATGACACCTATGAGTGGGTAAACAGATGGGCCTTAGGAATTAGCTGGAACCAGGAACTTGAAAACCAGCAGGACTTTCTTTCTCATTTCTCTGTCCTTTTCTGTTTGTTTCATTTGTTTCTTTCAGTTACAATTTGCTTTCTCTGGTTCCCAGTCTATACAGAGGGAAATGTGGACCCTGAAAACCTGATTTAAGTCCAGTCACCTAGAGAGACCAATCTCTTTCCTGGTCTCAATTCCAAATTCTCAGGAAGAGGCTCCGATTGGAGTAAAGTCCTACTGAAATCGATGCCTGGATGGGGTGAGGTAGGGTGGGGGCAGGCAGGATCACACTGTACCAACATTCATGAGAATCTGGGGGAGAAGAGGCTCCTGGAAAAGAAAAGGCATGAGGCAGTCAACCCAAAGCGTCCATAACATTTATAAAGACCTTTTCTCAGCTATTAATAGCTCTCACCGTCATCAACACAGGCAAAGCCACAGACCTCATCAAAGGCATACAGGCACCTTATTCAATATTTGTTTAACACCTGAGGCATTATAGAGCACGTTCTAGGTAAAAGGAACTGCTCTAAAAAGTATAGAGGATAAGAAGATGACTAAGACCCTGTATTGGCTGCAAAAAACAGAAAGCCAACTTAAAGTGCTTAATAAGGGAAATTTTCTTGGCCAATGACAAGTCCCAAAGTAGGATGGTTCCAGAATTTGTTAATTCCGCAGCTCAGAACCTAGTCTTTTGCATAGTCTCACTCTGACATGTTCAGACTAATGCCCTTATGGACACAGATAGTGGTCCTCGTTGCAGTCATCATGTTCAGATTTGACATCATCCACCAAACAAAAAGGGACCATTTCTTTCCTGTGCCAGTCTTTTTTAAAACTGAAGAAACTTTTCTCAGCATGTGCCCACCAGCAAACTTCCCTTTCCAGAATTAGATCACAGGCCCATGCATGAACCACTCAGTGACAGGGGAGGAGCACCAGCACCAGCACCAGCACGGTTGGCTGAGACCAAGTGAGGTCTAACTCTGAGTCTTGAAAAGGAAGGAGAACAATGGAACAGAATGGGGATCTGCTAGAATGGAAGGAAAACAATCCAAGGAGGCTACCACAGACCCTTTCTGCATCTGTAGGGATGCAATCAGAGGAAAGAGACAAAAAGACTCTGGCCCGAAGCGGCATTTCTCCAAGCCCTTTTGTCTCCGACTCAACTCTCTGACCTGCCAGTCAGTCTTATGAACCCTGGCTGCAGACCCTTCCCCTGGGATCTGGTTTTTATTTCTCCACTTCCCGCTTTTGAGTTATACTAATTAGTAGCAGAGTTGGCTCCCTGCCTGATGCTCTCACTGCTAAATCAAGATTTTGAACACATGCAACTCCTAGTGAGAGAGGGCCCTGATAAAGACAGTTACAGACAACAGGCCCCTGCAATAAGGCAGCTTGAGGAACTGCCTGTGAAAGAGGCCAAGCTCGGAAGATAAAAGATGAGAACTAGAAGACAGTATTGCCCAGGATTATAACATTTTTGTTTTTTTAAAAAAGTATTTCATGCATTTCCTTTTTTGCATGGAGTGGAAATCTGCAATGAAAAGTGAGTTGTTCAAAAAAGAACGAGTATAACTTTTTTCGTGATACATCTTTCCTCTGCCAACTTCTTGAGACCTCTCTAATAACTTCCAGTCTACATACAGCAAAGCTCAGTTTTCTGTTTTCATCTGTAGCTTTGTGAAATTTAAAGTGCAGCTCTTCTTTACACCAAAAAGTGTCTATAATCTAATATTCAGTTGATATGTGACACTAAAAAAATAAAAAGCATTTTCTCCCTTTGTCTCCCCTACGTGTTGGTGCCTGACTTGTGTTTCCCTAACCCTCCCATGCACTTCTGTGACCACATGTTCCTGACAGATAGAGAATATCCAGGTGGCCTGGTACTTGGAAACTTGTCAGATATTATTCAAAGCAATAAAGAACACATCATACAAGTCTTTGGTATATTGTTACAGGGAAACCCTGTTTAGAATTCACTAATTGGGAATTTGTGATAATTTGAGGAAGGGCTGGCTGAAGTTAACCTTTGTACTATCTATGGAAAAAAAAGAATTCACTGAAGTTCTGAATAGTGTAAACAAGATTGGAAGGGGAATAATTATCTACTTAAAAGAACCAGTTGTTTTGAAAAGCTTTAGAAGTATCCTTTTACATACAAACAGGATAATCATGATTTAAACAAAGGCTGGCCTGTTTCTAAGGCCCCTTTGAAATGTCAATTACAAATTACTCTTGTCTATTCACCAAGGCAAAACCCACCCCTGTGTACCAGGCAACAGTTGGTTAGCTTGCTTCCACTTACTCTATTTGAAAATAATAAACCTAAAGTTCTTTTAAAGTAGTATAATTCAATTCAAGCTTTTGGCTAATCTAGACAGTGCAGATTTACAATGTGGGTAAGGATTTACTAATTACTAATTACTAGCATTCATAACAATCAGGAATGCGTGGAGTGACAACTCCCTTTACTAACTTAGTGGAATAGCTAGCTAATTCAGAAAATCTACAAAGAAAACTACTCCAGAGCAGTGGCTTTTATTTTTTGTCTTACCATAGTAAGAAACACATTTTACATTGCAATCCAGTAGACACACACCGAAACAAAAACAATACTTACCCTTATTATGTGCGATACTCTGTTATTTTCTATTTATTTTTTAATAAATGCTAGTCACAACCCACTAAATTGATTCCACAGTCTGTTAATGGGTTGCTGTTTTGAAAACACTACTCTAGAATCTGTAGGGAGACAGTATGCCTTCATGAGAGAAAGGGTGGCAGTGGAGAAGAGCTGTAGATGCTATCTGATTTTCTTCATGGTGTCCTCTCCCCATTCTCCTGCTCTCAAACCCTTGGCCATCAATCTCACTGCTCTAGTAACTACGGCCTCTTGTTCCTCAACGCTCAGCAGGAAGTTCATTCCTACTCTCACCAACTCTTCCCTAAGTTTCCATTTATCCCCTTTTCTTCAAAAGACCCCCCGGAGTTTCTGCCTGATTCACCAGGGAGCTGGCCAGGCTTCACCACTGCAGATGGGGCAAGCGGATGCCACTAGGCCTCTCCACTCAATAGTGCAAACCCTCTCCAGCTTTACTTAACTGCTCCCATCTCTGCACTGTTTCTGACTCTTGGCACCATTTTCCACTAATAGTCCTTCTCTGGTCTCTCTGGACTCAGTTTGGTATTTGCTATTTGGTCTCCCAAGTTCTTATCTAATTGCTCTCCATTAAGAACATGGATAATATATTATCACATCATCATGGTAAAAACAGAATCTTTGTGGTCAGACAAGACCAAGACCCAGCACCCCCACATTCATCAGCTGTATGACCTTGGGTATGTCATTGAATTTCCCTAAGCCTCAGTTTCATCATCCATAAAATTAGGGAGATACCTATTTTGCAGGCTTATGAAAGGTAAATAATCCTTATAAAATGCTCACTTCAGTGCTTGGTGATGAGGATCAAGCCTGCTCCTGCCCCAAAAAGAAGCCCAAGGTGTCCTGGCCTACGTGCTGATCTACATGACCCGATGGATTTTATGGTGTGGATCAGGGCTGCCCCAGGGAGAGAAGCCCAGGGCATCCTGGCCTACATGCCGATCTGTGTGACCCAATTCATATCTAAAGTTATACGACCACACAGCTACCAGACCCCACCTGCACTGATACCATCTAATGACTTTTTACATTATCTTTCCTTTATCTAGTAAAAATAAGTCACGTACCCATGCCTTATAAATTTAGCCCTAACCCTCAACACATTGCAGCTCTTTACTGCCCATGGGTCCTGTCCCCATGCTACTCCATGCTATTCTCTGAATAAAGGAGCACAACTGCCAGACCTTGAGAGGCCAAGAAATCTTTCTTTCGAGTTCTTGGCTCACCGAGCCTACATCACCTGGCATATGGCAAGCACTCTCTAAATGTTACCTATTATCAGTATTATTATTGTTGCTGTTATTATTATTGGTTTAGATTTAATCTACTGGTTCATCTCTTCTCCCACTAAAACCACACCACCCAGTCCTCGAAGGCAGTTACTGGTTTAGAGTTTGAGACTGTCTACCCTGTAGCCATAGTTCCCAGCTCCCCCATTCCCCAACCCTTCTCCAAACACCTCATATGTATATATTCTCATTCTTTGCCACATCCATCTCATTTGGACCCTTCCCTGCATCCCATAGTTCCCTGCATCCCATTTCCTGACAACATTTGTGATGCTTGATATAGGTGGACATTGCCACAAGATCAGTTCTAATCATTTAGCTGCATGCATGGGCCACAGATAGGAGGTAAGCCCAAGAATTCCATGCCTCCCTTCAAGCAAGCCACCCAAACAGGTGTCGACAAAAATAATCCGTAACCAATCTATAAATGAAAATTTGAGTGAGTTTATTCTGAGCTAAAATGTGAGGACCATGGCCCAGGGCCTTTCTTCCCGAAGGAAGAAAGGGCACCAAAGAAGTGGGGTGTACAGAGTGGTTATATACCCTCAAAGAGGATGTTTCACATATGATTGAAATGTCCCTTTTACAATAGTCATGAGACTGCTCTGTCAGCACAGCGATTGAAGGACACAGCAGGGTAGCAGGTCTGTTGTCTCGAGCTGGGTGGTCACAAGTGAGCTGGGTGGTCAAAGGTGAGCACAGCAATTAGTTCCTAGCCTAAGGAAAGATGCCTATCCTTAAGGAAATGCCAATGTGGGGGGAAGTTGCACCTTTTTCCTAAGGCCATTTGTTCTTGCCACAGTAAATGTTTAAAGCGGATATACAATGCATGCTCAATGGCTGCATCAAGCCCTTTTGGAAAAACAAAGTCAGGCCAAATTGGGTTTACACCAAATGTCTTCCTCATATACTCCAATATATCCTACTGCTTGCCATTTCTATTCATCACAGGTTACAACCTTCTACCCTAAAAACCAGAGGAAACCTAATTTATCCCATTTAGCAAGGACAGACTGAAGGGGGTACTGTTATGAAGCTCAGGAACCCTTACCCTGATGGCTCACACCAGGTTCTGCACAAAAGCAACATCTAGGGGCTGGCCTTGTGGCCTAGTGGTTAAATTTGTGAGCTCCGCTTCAGTGGCCCAGGGTTTCACTGGTTCAGATCCTGGGCACAGACATGGCACCACTCATCAAGCCATGCTGAGGCAGCATCCCACACAGCACAGCCAGAAGTACCTACAACTAGAATATGCAACTAAGTACTAGGGGACTTTGGGGAGAAGAAGGAGAGAGAGGAAAAAAAAAAAAAAGAAGATTGGCAAGAGATGTTACCTTAGGAGCCAATCTTTAAAAAAAAAAAAAAAAGCAACATCCAGCCATGACTAGTGTTTGCAGCCCCAGTTTCATGAACTCTCTCCCACCTCACTGGTTCTGCACCTAGCTCATTGACGCAGTTCCAACGGGCCTGGCCATGCTTTTGCTCTTCATTCTACCATGTCCTTGCCTTAGATTCAGTGTGTTTCTCTCCTTGGGTGTGGATATCCTCCCAGCTGTGTTTGGCTCTGTTTGGGTTCAAAATACTTAGAGATTACCCTGTTTAATCCCCTCATATTTATAGCCCCTGGTTCCTTCTTCCTATAGGCGGCTATCTCCCACTTCCCAATTCTGATCTGTTCTAGCCCCATGGATGAGACCATGAAAAGTAGCCTTCTTTGATGTAAATCACTCTTCGGATAATAGTGTCACTGGTTTATATTCTAGATCCACAAGCAAAACATTTGGGGCATGGGCCCTTACTCTAATATCTGGAAAATAGTCATTGTCCCTTTTCCTGGTGAGATCACATCTACTTGGACAGTACTTATGGCCATGTCGGGGGTGGTGATTAACTTATCTTGAAATCAGGATGTTTCATCTTCAGAGACTAATGGCTAAGATCATAGCAATTAAGAGCCCAAACTCTGAAGCCAGACAACTTGGGTCTAAATCCTGCCTCTGCAACTTAATACCATATTTTGAGCTTGTTTTTTGTTTGTTTGTTTTTTGGGTTTCTGTTTGACATCCACTTAGATAAACAAGATAACTTAAGCATCTGGATGATATCAAGCTAGAAATATCAGACTCATTCACTAAGTTTTAGATATAGGCCCCTGCCCTGCTTTCTCTGCCTCTGCTTTCCCCAGCTCCTCCCCTTTGCTTTCATGAATCCCTTTATACATTGATTCCACTGCATTATGTATCTATCGTGTTGTCTGGCACTGTGCTGGGTCATAGAGATGCAAAGATGACAAATAATGGACTCTACCTTTGAGTGCATAAATATATAGGTCACAGAGAGAAGTGCAAACCAATACATTCACTAACATGTTAAGGGTGCTGGATGGAGGACTTTTCAAGGTACACTGGAGCATCAGGGAGGGCACAGTGAGTTTGCCTGAGGGAACAAAGTAAAAGAGTGTCAAGGAGTGTCAAGAAGTCTTCATGGAAAAGGTTGATGCTTGAGCTAAATCTTGAAGTTGTCCTGCTTTTCACTTGTTCCAACCCTGAGGAACAGACCGCTTTCCAATCCTGAGGCAATCTGAGCCACAAATAGGCTCAGAAATGTTACCCCATGTCCTGGATTTTAGTGGCTTCGTTCCAATGGTTGGGGATCCCACATTGCCTCCTAAGTCTCTTTGCAATCAGTTAAGGAAACTGCTATTATCAGGAGTGACTCCTGAGATCAAAATCACAGATCTGTGGTCTCATTCCCAGCCCCATGGAAGGCTCAGTCTTTATTATATGTAGTACCTAAGTCCTTCCTCAAGACGTAAGCCCTTCTTTGAACTCTAGCCCAGTGACCAGAGTCCCTGCTACTTATTTTGTCCTTGCCAGCTCTCTCTTCTGGGATCTGGGCTTTGTTTTATATCCCAGCTGGAATTTTGCCGTTTATCTGGAGAATGATCTCCAGACTGTCCACTCATGTACCTAGGCCTGCCTGAATTCCTCATTACTAAGGTCCCCACTTAACTGGAAAATCTAGCCCCAACTATGTCTAGATTGAGGCTAACTTGCAGCAAAGACTTTCTCTTTGACCAAACTTTAGTCAGGCTCCTCTGAGCCCTCTTCTTGACCAAATCTCGACTTTGGTGCTTGTCCTGTCTTTGGCCTGCCCAGCCCAGTTTTAGCAAGAATCCTGCTAAATAGGTTTAGTGAGAGTCCCCCAGCCTTGGTATCTGATCACCTTTGATATCTGATCAAGTGCCTCATCCTCCACCTTTGACCTGTAAATCCTTGGTCTGCCTTTAGCAAGAATCCTGTTAGGTCAGTTTAGCAGGAATCTCCCTACCCTTGATGTCTCCTCTTAGTAATTTCCCATCCACTGGCCCCCTCACCCGGCTCCTTGGGTATAAATCTCCACTTGTTCTTGAGTATTCAGAGTTGAGCTCTATTTCTCTTCCCTATTGCAATAGATTTAACCCATATTACAATAGTCTTGAATAAAGTCTTCTTTACCATTTTAACAGGTGTCAGAATAATTTTTTCTTTAACATTTGCCATGCCCTTTGGACAACGACCACAACGCAGCTGCCCCTCAGGGTCATGCTGCCTCGGCTCCTTGGTCTATTCTAGCACCAGATCTTATTTCAGGCTCTTGAGCTCCTCTTCCTCACTAGACTCTAGCTGATGCCTGTGCAGCAATACAGCTCAGGTAGTCACCTGAAAATATGGACCTGGAGAATATGGCCAATTCTATTCCAACCAACTTCACCTAATTCATTTAGTCAGTCAGACAATCAAAACATATGAATAAATGTAAATGGTTTCTGAACATAAATATATTTTCAAAGAGCTTCCTTATTTGTATTACAGACATAAACAAAATACACACACTCAAGGCATAAAATATGTCCTGTGCTCTTTTGAATAAAAAACCATAGTGGATGCAGATCTTTGATCTTCCAGTTGTGCCATAAACAAATTCACTGGCCTGTTTTTGGACAACGTATTATCTGAACATTTACCTCTTGGGTTCCAAGTATGTTTTTGTTGGTAGTAGAGAGACTTTATCATAAAAGCCTCCTCACCTAGAATTCTAGTGATTTTTCTTGTTTCATTCATCTCTTTCATTTGGCTTCAAGTAAGGTAAGGACTTGATAAAACTCAAAATTTACTGAACTTTGTGTTAATGTCAGGTGAAGAATTTTCCTCTTGAATATCTCCCTTCATTGGGGTTGTTACTGAGGTGTTTTGAAGGAAATGGCGTGTCAACCATTCATTGGTTCTCAAGGCTTTGCAGTGGAGGCAGGGCCTTTCCTTGATCTGGTAACTTCCCACATTCTTTTGCCTCTGAGCTATTTTTCTCTTCTTAATACTGGCTGGTGATGGGTGGTGTTCACTTTCACTCTCCTTCCATGAGGAAGCTCCCGAGTTAGATTCTTCACTGTCACACTCCGTAGTATCACTGTCATGTTGGGTCTGAGTCATCTGGCTGAACTGAGGATGAAGCCTGATTCGTCTCTGTTCAAGATAGGCGTTGACCAAAGCCACTTCTGATTCAGTTACAGGAGCAAATTGGCTCTGCTTTGGTTTTTTCATCATTTGTAAAGAGTCCCAGGTACCATCTTTGCTTTGCCGCTTATAGGAAGTATCTTTGCTTGCTAACAACCAATGAAACAAATCAACAAGTTAGGCACATTGTTGGTTAATATAATTTCGTATTACCTAAGGAAGCCTATGGCATGCGAGGGCTCACTTTCAGTTGCCATTTGACAAGCCACCACTTTTCCTCACACATTGTGCAATTGTTGGCAGCTGACTGCATTTTTCAGTACCATATCAAACCTCCTAAAGACCAAAAGGGTCAAACAGATGCTTGACATGTTACTTTAGAAGTTTTGTGGACCCCTGATATAAGATCAAGGGAGGGACTGGCTCCGTGGCTGAGTGGTTAAGTTCGCACGCTCTGCTGCAGCGGCCCAGAATTCAGATCCTGTGCGCAGACATGGCACCGCTTGTCAGGCCACATTGAGGCAGCGTCCTACATCCCACAACTAGAAAGACCTGCAACTAAGATATACAACTATGTACGGGGGGTTTGGGAAGATAAGCAGAAAAAAAAAAAAGAAGATTGGCAACAGTGTTAGCTCAGGTGTCAATCTTTAAAAGAAAAAAAAAGATCAAGGGAAAGTTTTCTAAACTTTTCCAGAAAAGGACTCTTTTTTTCCTTTGCCTTGAAGCCTTAAAGGTTCGAGTGTGTATATGAATGTGATTTGGGTAGCAGGAAACAAAGGGGATCTTTTCTTTATATAGTGGTGTGCTGGAGTCAGCTCATAGCAGCCAGCTTGCAGGACCTGTTTGTTAAACTTTCAAGAATTTTGCGAGATGGTTGTTAAACACAGCAATTAGTAAAAATTAAATTATACAAACATGATTAAATCAAATTATTATAAATAAATGTAATAAACACTCAAAACCTATCACTTCCTAGTTATTTTACTACATTATGATGTATGCTCTTAAAGCTATTTATGTCTGTGGTATCTAGATATTGGAAATACTATGTAACAATGTGCATCTCTTCTCAACTCCATATTCAGTGATATCATGTTGGTCACTTGAAATAGTTTTGGTGGGATAAAAATCAACAAACACTAAAAATCAGGGCTTGGTTTATGTTTTTTCTGATTGTCTAGGCTGAAAAAAGTGATGGAGAACATGTTACTAACATAGATTGCATTTAAAAGTTTCATGTCTGTAGCCACTATATTGTGAATAGCACCCAAAAATGAGGAAATATTCTTCCAGACAATTCTAAAACTATTATCCAATTCAGCAAAGAAGTCACTCATATCACTTACAACCAAGTTAAGTTCCAACACACATCTTCCTGTTTTACTTTCAATTATTCCTTAACTTAAAAGAAAGTAACACTCATATTGGAACCACACTTGTTCATCAGTTGCTGCTACAGGTTGACTAAGGATGCAAAGGTCTGGCAAAAATCAAGGAAAGTACTTTGTAAGAATCAGCAGTCTATATGGAATTTACCAGAAAGAGTATTATCTAGTTTATTATTTGTAAATTGCAAGGTATACATCCTTTATATCAGTAACATTTTTTCAAAAAAACATGTATATGCACATACACACATATTTTTGGAGAGCCAGTTGTTAAACATTTACCAGCACACCACTGCTTATAGGTCATTGAAAAAGATGTGATATACAGCTCATAATCCTATAGTAACACCAACAAGATGTGTGAAAGGCAAGCTGTGTAAAGCGAGAATGCTGAAGAATGAAAAGAAAACTTGAGCTTACCTATCAGTAATTTTTGGCCTCTAGTGTCTCTGCTAAAGCAGCTAAGCTGTCTCCTGCACTAAAGCAAGGAGTTAATCCAATGGGCCACCAGATGTCTGTGGAGGCCCTAAAAGACTCTTGGTGTCCACCTCAGTAGTCTGCTTTCCATGCTCAATACATATTTATCTTAACATAGTCCAATATCGAAAATGCGCTGGCTCTCACCTTTACTTATTGAAATGTTTGTCCCACTGTCTTCATCCTTTTTCTTCTCAGACATCTGTTTCAGAAATATAGATTAGAACTAATGATCTCAGTTATTTTTCACTCATATTTACTCGTTAAGAAACTCTATTGCCCTAGGCCCTTTGACAACGTTGAATTTTAAATATCCAATGCAGTTCAATAAATACTCAATGAGCTCCCATTATGGTGATCCTACTTCAGCTGTCCATTAGGAAGACCAGGCTCTGATAGCAGAATCTACCAAAATGTTTTAAAGCAAGCAAAATGGAAAAAAGACTTGCAAGAAAATAATACTAATAAGGAGCTATAGGTTATAAAGTTTTCCTGTACTCACAATATAGAGTAATAATCATTTAAATATCGTTTAAAAACAGATTTGATAGTACTAGGATTACTTTTAATTACTTTTTAAAAGACATTTTGTCAGGTCACGTTATTGATAATTCTTTAAGATCTTTACCTGAATTCATAGACATAATATCTCCCAAATCCTTCAGAAACTTTCCTCTAAAATGCAATCATGATATACTATCTGTGAATATGGCAACCAGAAGAAACAGATTTCTTTGAATGGTTCCAATTTCAAATATTCTGCCCCACTATTCCATAAATATATTTGTCCCACTTTTCAGATCCGTGTCCCACTTTTTGATGCTGAAAGGGTTTTTGCCAAAAGACACAAAGATAAAGCAACTCTTTCAGAATGTATCAAAAAGTTTTGAAACACAACACAACACTTTTGGCACAATAATTCTTCTATTGGGAACCTAATACCAGGAAATAATCCCCAAAAGAGAGAAAGCTATGTGTACAGAAATATTCATCATAGTGAAATTAGGATAACATAAAATACAAAATTCAAAAGTAGGCAATGGTTAAATAAATTATGGTACAATCATATAATATATAGTTGTAAAAATTGTTATAAGAGAGGGAATAAATATGTTATAATATTAAGTATAATAAAAATCACAATGCAAATTCATATATGCTGTATTATCACAAGTTAGCTAAAAATGTGAAAACAAAAAAGACTTTAAGAGACGTACACAAGTGTTAGCAATTGTTGGCTTTGAGTCGTGAAATTGATTTTTTTCCTTCCAATTTTTCAAATTCTCTACAACGAGGGAAAAATGAATTTATGTAGAAAATCAAACTTCCTTTGAGTTGAAAATTGCCATACTTGGGTATTCATAACTGCAATCTAAGATCCTTGGCCCATTCCTTTCTCTTTTTTTTTGGTGAGGAAGATTGGCCCTGAGCTAACATCTATTGCCAATCTTCTTCCTTTTTCTTTCTTCTCCCCAAAGCCCCAGTACATAGTTGTATATCCTAGTTGTATGTCCTTCTAGTTCTTCTATGTGGGATGCCACCACAGCCTGGCTTGATGAGTGGTGTATAGGTCCATGCCCAGGGTTCAAACTGGTGAACTCTGGGCAAGCAAAGCAGAGCACACAAACTTAACCACTATGCCACCGGCTGGCCCCCCCATTCCTTTCTTAATATCTGATCTCTACAATGGTAGGAAAGTTTCTCCAAAAAGGTACCTGTTTGCTTTTTGGGTTACTGCAACCATTCTCTGAAAACATTGAGTAGAATCTTCTTTTAAGATACCTTTTTTAAAAGAAGTTTTTAGAGGACCTTATTTTAAATTTAATATGTATAGAGATGATTATTAAAAGATTAGAAGTTTATAAACCTAAAAGTTAATAGTAGTTGGCTATTTCTATGTGATTTGGAGTAGTTTTTATTTCATTTTTTTCTACTTTCCTATAATTTCCACATTTTTTATAATGGGTACTTTTGTAATGGAGAGGGGAAAGTGTTTAAAAACACTTATTAGGTTTATACCATTTTCATGAAAAAGGTTCCATATTTGACTTGATGTCAAATCAAAATATAAACACAAAATCAAAAGAAAGATTCTGCATCAAGCTAAGTGGAATCATATGAACTGTGCTTAAAAAGCATCTTATTAACTGCCTTTGTGTGTGCCTCAGTGAGTGCAAAAAGCAGTGCTTGCCCCAGAGGGTAGGGTGGAACACAGCGGCTGGGCTATGCCTCTGCCTTTCAAAATTCCACTAATTGTGAGATTTTTATCAAGCCACTTAACACCTGCTCAGCTCAGTCTCCACATATGCAAAATGAGGAGCTCGGACTGGTTTTTTTATTTTATTTTATTTTATTTATTTATTTTTGAGGAAGATTAGCCCTGAGCTAACATCTGCCACCAATCCTCCTCTTTTTGCTGAGGAAGACTGGCCCTGAGCTAACATCCATGCCCATCCCCCTCTACTTTATATGTGAGATGACTGCCACAGCATGGCTTGTCAAACGGTGCCATGTCCGCACCTGGGATCCAAACCGGCAAACCCTGGGCCACCGAAGCGGAATGTGGGAACTTAACCGCTGTGCCACCTAGTACTGGTTTTATTTGGAAAAATTCCAGCACAAGCAATCTGAATAAACACGAAACAAATACATAAACTAAATATAGTATATATAGTCTCTGAAAGCAAAAGGGTAAATGCATCTTCCAAAGTGGCAAGTCCAAAGGAAACCAGTGTGCTTCATGTTTGAGGATAATTACCACCACATTTCCATCGTGCTTTCACCATTACTTCAAGGTTTGTAAATAAAGGCTCATAGTTTAGCAAAGAAAATGAAGTTCAAAGTGAAGGAAAACTTCCATCTTCCTTGACTAGCTCTCATATGGTTCTCAGATTTCAAATCTGTGACCCTTCAGAAGAAGCAGTTCAACTGATTGTAGCTTCTATAAGGGTACAAAGTGAAAGACGAAACCTCTAAGATAATTAAGGTTTTAATCAGCAGTGAATAGATTTAATTCAACATTTCAACTATGCTTTGAAGCAAACAAATGATATGGCAGGAAACCTGGGTCTATTCCCCCCTCTGTCACTAACCACTTATATGATATTGGACAAGTCACTTAATTTCTTTGGGCCTTATCCATAAAAAAATAGGAGAGAGACTGATATCTTACTTGCCTACAAATAGGAGGCCGGACCATACACTCTCTTGAGGTCCTTGAAGCTCAGGGTTCTATGACTCCAAACAGCTGATGCAAGCAAGGGAGCAGAGGAATCGCTTAGACCTCTTAAGAGGTATTCATGATGAAATTGCCAGGAATCAATTTCAATTTTTTGTTAATTTTCTAAAGTAGCTTTTCTTGCCAGGCCAGACAAATTCAATATACTCAGCTAGAGAATCTAAGACATGTATAAGCTATCATTATTCTAAATTTCCTTTTGGCAAAGTGTCTACCTTAAGAAGCGTTTAGACTTTAGATGAAACTTCTTCTTAAGGAGGAGGAGGTGGTGAGAGAAGAGTCTTTGATTATTATAATGGAATCCAGCTGGCATAGACATAACAAACCTCCTCCTCTCCATCTAGAGCTGATCTAGCAGTCAGTCCAGCTGACCACTGCCAGCCCAGCACTCTGGCTGTAATGCTAAATGATGGTGGTTTGATTAATAATCAGCCTGGTATTAATGGCCAGCAAGGATTCCATGTCAGCGATTTATAAGAGCTGTTACTCATAACATGTTGGAGCATCACAGTGCTGATAAAGTGGGCTATCTCCTTTCCTAAGAGGACGGCATTTTCCTCTGCTAGTGGGTAGTCTAGAACGAGGACTTTAGTTCTGTTTAGTTTAGCTTAGTTCCACATCTTTTTCTATACAGAGAGTGTACTGCTTCAATCTAAAACCCCCCAAATCCTACGACATGTGTCCTATAAATACGACAACTTCTGTATCTTGATTAGAATTACATGGGGCAGGCCTCGTGGCCGAGTGGTTAAGTTCGCGAGCTCCGCTTCGGTGGCCCAGGGTTTCGCCGGTTCGGATCCTGGGTGCGGACATGGCACTGCTCATCAAGCCATGCTGAGGTGGCATCCCACATGCCACAACTTGAAGGACCCACAACTAAAAAACGTGCAATGATGTACCGGGGAGCTTTGGGGAGAAAAAGGAAAAATTAAAAATCTTAAAAAAAAAAATTCTTTGGGGAAAAAAAAGAATTACAAAAGGAACTTGGAGGTCATTAACCAGTAGGGAAATTTATTCCAGTATTACATAGCATATGGACAAACTGCAAACAACCTAAATGTCTCAAAATTGCAGATTTGTTATGGTGAAACCACAAGACAAAACTAGGCAGTCAATAAGCGTGTTGCTTTGTCAATATAATTTGAGGAAGTGTTAAAATATAATATTAAGTTTTAAAAAAAGCAGAATATGAAAATTTATACACTATAATGCCAACCATGTAAGATTAAAGATAGATGGAGAGATGGAGAGAGAAAAAGAAAAACCTATAAGAACATATTCCAAAATGTTAACAGTGGTTATCTCTAGGAACTAAGATTACAGTAGTTTAAATTTTCTTCCTCATCCTTTTCTATATTCTTGGACTCTCCAGAATGAGATTGCATTATTTTTAAAACTAGAAAACAAACTTTTAAAAAGTCATTTCATCAGGGGCTGGCCCCGTGGCCGAGTGGTTAAGTTCGCGTGCTCCGCTGCAGGCGTCCCAGTGTTTCGTTGGTTCGAATCCTGGGCGCGGACATGGCACTGCTCGTCAGACCACGCTGAGGCAGCGTCCCACATACCACAACTAGAAGAACCCACAACGAGAAATATACAGCTATGTACTGGGGGGCTTTGGGGAGAAAAAGGAAAAAATAAAATCTTTAAAAAAAAAAAAAGTCATTTCATCAAAGTAAAGTGAATTTATTTTATGGAACATCCCCTAGTCTACAGTAAATATATTACTTAAAATGAAAAAGGATATCCTACCCAGACAGAAGCCCGAGAGAAGAACACCAGGACCAATATAATGACAAAATACCAAAGCAGGAAGTTCCCTATCGTCCCGCAAGAGTCATCCCTCCGGCACTCATAATCTTGATTTGGAATGGTAAAGCTTAAAGGCATGGGGGGAGGATCCACCTCCCAAAATAAGGAAAAAAGGTCTCCCATGATGGCTTCTTGTTTCGAAAATAAAACATGCTCAAGGGGATGAAGGTGACTGGGAAGAACTTCACCTGATGTGTGTGACAACTTCCTTGGCAACCTATTATGACATACACGTTAGTAACTGCGACAGGAACTGACAAACACTGGCTGTCTAAGTTTTTGGACGTTTTATCTAAATTACTTCTATGAAAGTTTACAGTATTTCCTCCATACCTTAACAGATTAATGCCATAGTGCATTTTGCTTTAATCTTTTTTTGTGAAACTTGTATATACTGTATTTTCTTCCCATACAATATTTTAATGTTGTTACAATCTAAGTCTTTGAGCTATCCATTCATCTTTTTTGTCTCTTTTACATGTATCATATCATTGTAAATTAACATACACAGTTCTAATGTGTTATAGATTGAATTGTGTTCCCCATAATTCATATTTTCAAGCCCTAACCCCCAATTTGACTATAATTGGAGATAAGGCCTTTAAAGAGGTAGTTAAGGTTAAATGAGGTCATAAGAATGGGACCCTAATCCAACATGACCCGTGTCCTTATAAGAAGAGCAAGAGACATCAGGGATGTGGGAGCACAGAAAAAAAGGCCACGGGAGCACACAGAGAGCCATCTGCAAGCCAAGGGAGGCAAGCCCCAGGAGAACCCAATCCTGCTGCCACCTTGATCTTAGGACCTCCAACCTCCAAAACTGTTTAAAAATTACTTTCTGTTGTTTAAACCACGCAGTCTGCGGTATTTTGTTATGGCAACTCTAGCAAACTAATACCTAATGCCAACGATATATCTAATTTGGGCAGGAGTGGTGGTCCTTTTTAAGCCTTTAATAAATGCACAGTAATTTACAGATTATATTAAGAGGGAAAATATAGATGTGTCTGTTGTGAATTACATCCGATGTATACAGTATCTTTGTAGGAAAGAGTCAGATACGGTGGGGAGGAACCCTGTGTTCTAATTTTGACTGTACATCGAACCCTTTCACTTCGAACAATTTTCGAGTTAGTTTCTCTCTAAATCTAAAACTAGAGCAAAACACCCTTGCTGCTAAGGCAATTTAAAGATTCTAAAAATCCCACTTTAAAAAAAAACCTGTTAGATCTTTAAGAGCATAGCATACCTGCAGATTTTCATTATTATGCAATACTGATGTGGATTAAGGCTGCCCCAGCTAGAGAAGCCCAAGGTGACCTGGCCTACATTCCAAACTATATGACCCAGTGGACTTTTTTTTATGGTATGAGTTAGGACTGCCCCAAGGAGAGAAGCCCAGGTCACCCTCACCTACATGCCGATCTATATGGCCAGATTCGTATCTAAAGTTATATGACTGCCCAATAACCAGACCCCATCTGCACTGAAATCGTTTAGTGACTTTTTACATCATCTTTTCTTTTTCCAGTAAAAATAAGTCACGTACCCATGCCTTATAAAATTAGCCCTAACCCTCAACTCAGGGCAGCAGGAGCTCTGACTGCCCATGGGTCCTGTCCCCATGCCTACAGCTCTTCACTGCCCATGGGTCCTGTCCCCATGCAGCAGCAGCAGAAGCTCTGACTGCCCATGGGTCCTGTCCCCATGCTATTCCACACTATTCTCTAAATAAAAGAGCACTACTGCCAGATCTTGAGAGTTCAAGAAATCTTTCTTTCGACTTCTCGGCTCACCGACCCCGCATCAATACTACAAAGAAATTTCATTTTCCTCTACTTTACCTTAGGAGCTTTTTAGGAAACATTTTGGTCATTGGGATGCACATGATGTAACAACTCACTAGCTTATTATGACACAGCAGATGTTTTTATTAGGGGCACACTTCTCCGCATCCCCAAGGGCAAGTCCCCAGGCCCTGCGCATCCTGGCCCTTGGCCCTCTGCCTTAGGCTCGCGTCGCCTCCTCCAGGAAGCTCGCGGGGAGGCCGGGCTGGCCCCTCGTGCACCTGCCGGCCGCCCGGGCTGATCCTCCAGGCAGCGGCCTGGGAGGTCTACTTTTACACCCCCGCGTGAGGCTCAGTGACACATCATGGGCGTTTGTATTTGTTCAATAAAACCAGACTGAACTCCCTGATGAACCTTTTTCTTCAGGATAAGGAGTTCTTCCAAAGAATATGCAGGAAAAGTAAAAAAAGGGTTTTTTTTTTTAACCTCAAAACCACTAGCAACTTTAACGAGACACATTTCGGTTTTTCTTGTTACTGCTGCACCCTTATTACGAGGATATTTAAGAATTTTCATCGAGTCAGGATCGTTGGTTTTCTGTTATTGTTTTGTTTACCACAGAGGTGTGAGAAATGCTTTGTCATTGCTGACGGTATCTGGACACGTTACCTCGTACTGTGTCCTACAATCAGCCACCCTACTCAATCAAATCTGCTTAAAAATGAGTCCATAAATGCCCTAAGAAAGCTAAAATTATATTAATATACAGAAATTCAGTTTGTTATAATTATTACTTTTTACTGCGGGTTCAGAACCTCGTCTGAATTTTTGCTGCTCAGCCTTCTCCACGCAGCTGAGGGGGTAGCCACAAATCCGAGAGCTGTTTCCTTGGTAACGCTCCAAGACTCCGGCCCTTCCCCCACCCCCTTTTTCTCGCGAGAGGAGACAGTCCCGTTCTTCCGGTAACTGTAACCCCGCAAGCCAAATGCCTTCGACTTAGCGCTCGGCTTTGCGCATGTGCAGTAAAGAGTGGCGCGAGCAGGCGGCTTCCGGCTGAAGAACATGGTGCGTTTTCTGGGTCATCTTTGTGCTTCCTGGACGCGGCGTTCACGCGTGTCGTGGGAGTTTCGCGCCTGCGGATCCGCACAGGGTTCAGACACAGGGGGATGTGGGCACGCATCCCACCACCCCTAGTGAGGGAGGAAAGAAGCAATAGGGCTTGCTAAAGTTTGTGCCGGGAGAGCCAGGGAGGGAAGCTCTCCAGACTGGGGAGTTTGGAGTCGCGGGCTGGGTGCCGGGAAGGGTACTGCACTGTTCTCTGTGGGATACAGCTCCATATGGCTGGAACAGGTCTTACCCTTGTCTGCAAGAGATGAGGCTTAGCAAAACAAAGGAAATAGAAATCCCAGGGTGGACGGAAGCTGAATGCACATTGTTCCCACTCGCCCTCGTCCCCTTCACACCATGAGTACTGGCCCTTCTAAAACTTAAATCCCTATCCTTCCTCAGCAACACAAAACAGTGCAGACTTCTTTAAGATCCTAGGCAGTTAATGGCTTCCGAGGATGTGGGAGGAGTCTTTACTGGCTTTTAGCTTATATGGAATATTTTCTCCCATAATTTGGCATTTTGAGTTTGTTAAGTTAGCGTTTGGGCTAGTCCTTGGGACAGTCTCCAAAAACGCAATGCAGAGTAACCGCGGACATTATCACCCACCCTTAGATTACAAAATAAGACATTTTTATTTATTGGAAGTATTAAATTGTTCTCTGAAGTGACCAGCCAGTTTTCTCTTGCTTAGAGGAGGGTGCCAATGAAGTGATAATTTAGGGTTCCCTTTTCATATGCTAATAGTAAAATGTAGACAGTTTTGGAAAGACATTTTAAAGATGAGGAAAATGTGCAATTGTTAGTTACCGTTATAAAGGACACAAGTTTGATTTCTTAAATGGAGAAGTAGTTTCTTTTGATTAATTCTTGTGCTTTTTGTTTTTTGAATAGATGCAAGGGGAGCCAAACCCTAGTGCTTCCCTTATTGACAGAACCATCAAGATGAGAAAAGAAACAGAAGCTAGGAAAGTGGTTTTAGCCTGGGGACTCCTAAATGTATCTATGGCTGGAATGATATATACTGAAATGTAAGTTAATCAGCCAAAAAAATAAATAAAACTTGAAGAGGCCAATGGTTGGTGGTTCCACAGGTTTTTGTGTGTGTTTGATTTTTGGTGTTTTTTTTTTTTTTTTAAGATATTGAAAGCCTTTTTAATTTTTTTAGGACTGGAAAATTGATTAGTTCATATTATAATGTGACATACTGGCCTCTCTGGTATATTGGTAAGTAATTAATTTTCACGGTGATTTAGATTTACTACCAATGCAAACCTGCATTTACGTTTAATTCAACTTAGTATTCACTCCTTCATTCAACAAATATTTGAGTGCTTGCTATGTTCTAAAAACTGGGAATGCAGCAGTAAGGGAACAAGGTCCCTGCTCTCATGGAAGGAACGTTCTAGTAGGGGAGACCATCAAATTAATAAATAAAATTCTGGATAATTATGAGTTCTGTGAAGAAAAATAAAGTTTGAGGGTGGTGAGATTTATATTTGTTACTCTCCCTGAAATGCCTTCCCTACTCTACCTTTTCACCATCAAGACCAATCAGGTTACTCCACTGATGCCTCCCTCAGTTTCCTGGTTCCTTCCTCTTCTCTGTCTACTGCTGTCTGCTCTTCAGTAGTCCTTGGGTGTAAAGAGTCCTTATGGCTGTTAAAGTGAATTCCATAGTGTAATACACATTAATCTAAAGGCTGTGATAGGGACGTGGTGTGGAAGTGGAAGAGCAAGAGTTTTGGAATCTGCATAGCTGAGAATTGTGGCTTCAATACCTAGCTGTGTGCTCTTGCAAAAGTCACTTGACTTCTCTACAGTTGTTGACTGATCTTTTTAACATGACGGTGAAAACGTTTATTCTACAAGGTGGTAAGGATTAGTGATAATATTTTGAAACTCACTATTAAATGCCATACACATAACAGACATTCATTACTTGGTAACTGTTACGAGGAATAAGAAGATAGTTTTCAGTTTTGTTGTTAATTTGCTAAAGGAGGAAGAGTTTTGTTTTCCCTCTTTAAATGTTTAAATAAAAAAAAATTATTCTCTTCCAGAGCTTGCCCTTGCATCTCTCTTCAGCCTAAACGCCTTATTTGATTTTTGGAGATATTTCAAATATACTGTGGCACCAACAAGTCTGGTTGTTAGCCCTGGACAGCAAACACTTTTAGGTTTGAAAACAGCTGGTAAGTGTTTTACATCTTTTGCAAAAGTAAGCGAAAGGTTGGTGATAAATCTTTTTCAATTTAATTTTCCCTTTTCATAGACTCAGCTGGAAGGGACTTCTAAGGCCATCTGGCTGAACTATATTAAACAAGTCTACAGTAAATTATCTGAAGACCAATGATTATCATTCCTATTTATATAAATTGAATGGAACTAACTGTTCAACAGCTTTCTGAAAGTTTGTTCCGTGGTTTAATTACAATTAAAATTAAATGTCGAACTCTTGGCTGTGCTGAAGCTAATTTCTTATTTTGAACTCTATGGAAATGGTAAACAACTTATTTGTGTGCTTTGGTAATTTAATAACCAAGTCACTTTATTACGTACTTTTTTCTCGAAGAAAAAGGTTGGGTTCATTAAATCTGTTTTCATAGAAATTTTACTTATCCGTAGACATAAGTTATTTATTTACTTATATTTATTTATTTCTTCCTTCTAGTTGTGCAGACTACTCCTCCACATGATCTGGCGGCAACCCAGATCCCTCCCTGCCCACCTTCTCCTTCAATTCAGGGTCAGAGTGTGTTGAGTTACAGCCCATCCCGCTCACCCAGTACCAGCCCCAAGTTCACCACCAGCTGTATAACTGGATACAGCCCTCAGCTGCAAGGTCTGTCATCAGGTGGCCGTGGTTCTTACAGTCCTGGAGTGACCTACTCGCCTGTCGGTGGTTATAATAAGGTAATGACTCTTTTCTCTTGGCCAGTCACTTTATTTTAGAATCGGGAGGTACCTTGAAAATCACGTTGTGAGTTAGAACTCCTCATTTTATCAGTGAGGGAACCGAGGAACAGTGGGTAACTGACTTGCCCAAATCACCCATTTAAGAGCCAAGAATAGAACCCAGATTTCCTGACACCTGTTCAGAAGTTCTTTATACCACATCTTAACATGAAAGAAAAGGGGCTGGCCCCGTGGCCGAGTGGTTAAGTTCACGCACTCCGCTGCAGGCGGCCCAGTGTTTCGTTGGTTCGAATCCTGGACACGGACATGGCACTGCTCATCAAACCACGCTGAGGCAGCGTCCCACATGCTACAACTAGAAGGACCCACAACAAAGAATATACAACTATGTACTGGGGGTCTTTGGGGAGAAAAAGGAAAAAATAAAATCTTTAAAAAAAAAATGAAAGAAAAAATTTAGCTTTTGCGAAGATAATGAACTGAGGTTCACCATCTAGGATTTTTTCTGCAGGGTCTGTAAAACAAGTTGAAACTATGATCATTTTTTTCTTTCGTTTCTTTACTCATGTTTTCCCTCTTTCTTTGCTTGTTTATGTGAAACTTTTATATATCCTTATAGAATTTTCATGTTTTTCATCATGTTGGAGTATCTTCTAAGCTAAAAACTGGGATTGTCATGGTTTGACTCTTGAGTGTGAACACTCTTCATGGGATGATTAGAAACCTGCATTCCCACTTCCACAGTAAAGTGGGCATTTGTTCTGATTTTTAGGCTTGATAGAAGCAAAATTGACAAATTTGAAATTATGACTCCTGCCTGAAGCATAAGACTATAAGAAGGGCCTTAAGAGGGGGATGATCACATTTTCAGCTGCTCTCACTAGTTAGATGAACATCTCTATAGTTACTAGTTAATGAGGAATGTCTGGCAGTGAAATTAATGCACTGTCCACCCTTACCTTACCCTTTTACGTAATCTTTCTTTGTAATGCAATTCTGTACCACTGGTTACCCAATAATAATTTTGGCAAGTAACAGAATTTAGAAAATTTTGTACAAGTTGAGGATGTGAATATATAGTGATAATTCATAACCTATAGGTAAATATGACTTTTGAAAATAGTTTGTTTTCGTGAGAAAGAAAGGAAAAAAAGTAGAAGAAAAATCACTCATAGTCTAATGGCTACTTAGTACTCATCTAGCGGATATACTGTAGTTTACTCTTGAATATTTACTTTCATTTATTAAAAACTGTTGTTAGTCTGCACTAAATAGCTCTGTAGATAAAGTTGATAACATTGCTTATCTTTTTTCTACTGGACTGTAACCTCCTTGAACACAAGATTATATGTTTTTATTCACCTTAGTTTCCTTAGCACAGTGTATGGAATATAGATGCTATGTAAGTCTTTGTTGAACCAAACTAATACCTTGGAAAAGTTAATGAAATGAATAATTATTTTTCTGGGGAAAAAATGCTAAAATCAACTAGGAAGTAGAAAACCTAAATAAGGAAGAAAATTTGAAAACTATTAATCAAATATATCTGCAGAATACATTAAGGCCCTAAAGTGTTACCATTGAGTTCTTTTAAATTTTCAAAAAGTAGTTACTTTCTAGACTTTTGGTTATGGGAATTTTCAAACATACACAAAAATGAAGGGATTAGTACAGTGAACTCCTGTGTATCTATTACCCGTCTTCAACAGTTGTCAGCATTTTGCTAGTGTATGAACAGCTAATTCTGATCTGATAAAACAAGTTAAAGGCTTAAACTCTAGAGTTAAAAACAGGATTGAAATCTTGGCACTAGGGGCCTGCCCGGTGGCGCAGCGGTTAAGTGCACACATTCTGCTTTGGCAGCCTGGGGTTCACTGGTTCGGATCCCGGGTGCGGTCATGGCACCGCTTCTCAAGCCATGCTGTGGTAGGTGTTCCATGTATAAAGTAGAGGAAGATGGGCACGGATGTTAGCTCAGGGCCAGTCTTCTTCAGCAAAAAGAGGAGGATTGGCAGCAGTTAGCTCAGGGCTAATCTTCCTTAAAAAAAAAAAATCTTGTATATCAAATAAACGTATTTTAAAATAGTAATGCTGATGGACACACACCAAAATAGGTACTCCTATCTTTTCTCTTCAGATAGGAGTATAACTTAGTATAACATTTTCATTTAATAGAATGGGAATATGTATTAAAAATGTTCATATGCTTTGATCAAATCATTTCAGTTCTAGGAATCTCCTAAAGAAATCGTCAGAAATTCACCAAGATTTGTGTACAAAGATGTAAATCATAACATTGTTTACAGTAGCCAAAAGTTGTAGCTAATCCAAATGTCTAGAATAAGAGAATGTAAAAGCAAATTATGGCATATTTGTACAGTGAAATACTATACAGCCCAAGGAGCATGATTGCTAAGTCATATGGTAAGAGTATGTTTAGTTTTGTAAGAAGCTGCCGAGCTGTCTTCCAAAGTGGCTGTACCATTCTGCATTCCCACCAGCAATGAAGGAGAGTTCCTGTTGCTCCACATCCTGCCAGCATTTGGTGTTGTCACTGTTCTGGATTTTGGCCTTTCTAATTGGTGTGTTCCTTTTTGAGAGTCAAAAACAAAAACAAAGATAAATTTCAATTAAAAATAAAATAAAATTCCTTTATTTTGTATAGTTGGCAAGCTGCAGTCCTTCTCCTCCTTCTGCATACCCTACCACTGTTGGACCGGTGGAGAGCAGTGGATTGCGATCTCGCTATCGTTCTTCACCCACGGTGTATAACTCCCCTACCGACAAGGAGGACTACATGACAGACCTACGAACTTTGGATACTTTTCTTAGAAGTGAAGAAGAGAAACAGCATAGAGTTAAGCTGGGTGCATATTTTTTTAAATTTACGTCTAATGTACATATTTTTGTTGTCACTTTACAGTATCCTTAACCCATTTATTTTCACTACTTTGATACCGTACATAAAATGTTTGCCTCTTTCTCTGACATGACTTGTGTAGCTTAGGAGAGAATCACATTTTTTTTTTATATTTTATGCATTTAGAATTAAGTTCACCAAATTTAAGAAGTAAAATATAGCTGAACTAACTGAGACATCTTGAACCTTTCGTCTACATTAAGATTGAAAGCTTTTTCATATGATGTAATTTATAATTTCTCTTTAAAAATTGAGGCTTTCAGATGTTTGTGAAGCGGTGCATAGCGAGGCTTATTGAAGTGCTAGTTGTCTCTCTCAGCTGGTCCTTGAGAAGGCTGGGGTGGCGGGAAGGACGAGGGAGAGAGCATGGCTTTAGTAGAAGTGCTACTGTTTTTCAGAAAATTTTTGAACTTTCTTTAGTTTACCTTGGGAAACAATGTTAGCAACTCTTAATCTATTTGGGGTGGATTTGATTATTACAAAGTCAATTATTTGAAACCAAATTAGGTTATTGAGCGGAGTAATGATTTTTCCCCCTGAGGAACGTTTGCAGAAAGCACATTAGGTGCTAAAGTGTGGCCACAGTGAGGAAACCAGTTATTGGACCATGGCTCTTTGTGTCACTTGAAATCTCTCCATTGATTTTTAATTTAATTTTGCCTGAAAATGCCACACATGTCAAAGAAACAAATCAATATTATCTTGTTATTTGTTGATACATGCTTTTCCTTCTTTTTAAATTTTGAAATATTTCAAGTATACTGAAAATTGTGGAGTATAATACAAAGAACAACCTGTCTACCCTCTACATATTGTTGTCATATCTAGATATTTTCTAACTTCCGTTTTGATTTTTTCTTTGACCTATAGGAGTTATTTAGATGTATTGTTATCATTGCTTGGAAGTATTATTGGTGATTGGTGGTGCTTTTAATTTTCAAACCTGTGAAATGAAAGACTTGGTTATCTTTTTGTTTTTCCCTCCAAGTTAATTGTACTGTGGCTAGAGATTCTGATCTGTACCCTATTAATTTTTTGGTGTTTTTCGAGACTTAGTTTAGGCCTGCTATATGATCACTTTTTATAAATGGTTTGTTGTATTCAAAAGAATGCTTAGTCTAAGTATTGGGCTCCATATTTGTTTATTGAGTCAAGCTTCTTGACAGTGTTCTTAAATTCTTTATCTTACTAATTTTTATCTGCTCGATGTTAGTTACTGAGAAAGTATGTTAAAAGCTCCCACTGATTATCTCCCATTAAATATCTCCTCATAATTCTGTCAAATTTTCTCCATATATATGAGATTATGTTAAGTGCATGTAAATTCAGGATTTGTACTATCATTCTGGTCAATTATTCCTTTTATCTTTATCTCTTAGGCTTTTTGCCTTGGAGTCTGTTTTGTCTGACATTAAGACAGCTGTACGAATTTCCTTTTGGTTAGTATTTGCCTGCTATATCTGTGTCCATCCCTATACTTTTAACCCTTCTGTGTCTGTAGGTTTTAGGTAATTAAGTGTTTTGAACAAATTAATGAGTCTTTTCAAAATTAATGCTACGTTGGTTGTCATAGTGGCTTTCTAATTCCATCATTCCTTCTATATTTATCCCTGTTATATTTTTTAAACTTTTTTTATTGTAAAATATAGCTAAAATTTACCATTTTAACCATTTTTAAGTGTATAACTCAGTGGTATTAAGTACATTCACATTGTCGTGCAGCCACCTTTTACATTTATTTGTTGGCATTCTACTGTAAGATAGAGCTTTTTCTTCTTCCCTTCTTATATCATTTATTTTGGTGGTTTGATTCTCTCAGATTTGGCTATGGGATCCTCTGGCTTCTGTGTTCTTTTGACATGATGCTATCATTCTTTGAGCACTTTTTTTTTTTTTCCACTTTCTAGCACCATAAGGTATTCCAGGCTCCTCTTGTACTTTCCCTGGCTAACTAGCTCTGGAGTCAGTCTGTTTCTCCAAGGGACGATGATTGCTTTTAGTGGAGAATGGTATTTATAAGTTAATGTCTGGGCATTGGATATGCCGTTGTTAATGGGGTATCATTACTGTAGGTCCTCTCAGCAAACAGCTAGGAAATATATGTGTATACATACATACAAACACACATCTATATGTCTACATGTATAAGACATCGATGTGTACTTCCACATCCATCCATTTATATATATTAAAAACCATGAGTTCATACTGACACCTCCAGTTCCAATCCAACTGTATTGGGTTTATTCCAGCCTCCTCCCTGTCCATATTTGTAACTCCTTTCTCCAATAGTGAGAGACCAGGCACTCACATATATTCCTTTTCACACACACACTTTTTTGCTGATTGGCCACATCATCCTTAAATATTTCACATGCACCTCGTAAGAACAAGGAGATTTTCCTTTCTAACTGCAATGTGATTATCATGCTTAAGATGCTGCTATTAGTCCTTTTTGCGTTTCCTCCAGTTGACCCAGTAATGACCTTTGTAGCTTTTTTTTCTTTTGCCGATCCAGGATCCAGTCAAGGATCATGTATTGCATTGGGTTCTTATACTTCTTTTGTCTTCTTTAATCTAGAACATTTGTTTGTTTTTTGTTTTTTATGATATTTACATTTTGAAGAGATCAAGCTGGTTGTTATGCAAATTTGGATTTGTGTGACCATTTTCTCATTATTAGATTCAGTTTAAATGTTATTTCTTGGCAAAAATACAATAGGTGGTGGTGTGTTCCTTTCAGTGTATCACCTCGAGAGACTCCTGGTATCATTTTGTCGCTTTATTGGAAACATTACATTGGATCACTTGGTCAAGGTGCTAGCAACCTGATTTCTTCCCAATAGCTTTTCCCTTTTGTAATTAACAAATAATCTAGGGACCAGCCTGGTGGCGTACTGGTTAAGTTCATGCACTCCGCTTTGGTGACCCAGGGTTCGTGGGTTCAGATCTTGTGTGCGGACCTACACACTGCTCATCAAGCCATGCTGTGGTGGCGTCCCAAATACAAAATAGAGGAAGATTGGCACAGATCTTAGCTCAGGACCACTCTTCTTCAGGCAAAAAGAGAAAGATTGGGTATGGATGTTAGCTCAGGGCCAATCTCCCTCACCAAAAAAAATAATAAATTAAAAATAAATAAATAATGTATAGTGTAATCCTTCAAGTGTGTGAATTTTCTGTTCCCCCAACAGCCTTTCACCCAATGATTTTAGCATCCATTGATGATCCTTTCCTGAATGAGTACATGCAGTGGTGGTTGCAAAATGGAGACGTTCTAATACTTTCATTTCTTCTACATTTAGTAGTTTGCATTGCTCTGTAAAGAAGCGCTTTCTGTTTTACCCCCACCCCACAGTTTGTTTGTTTTAGCCAGTTTGGACTGATGGTTGATTCTTTCTTTAGCAGTCTCTAAACTGCTGTTTAACGAGCTCATTGAGTTTTTAAATTTGTCGGGGTTTTTTTCAGTTTTCAAAGTTTTGTTTGGTTCTGTTTCAAATATGCCTGATTTACTTTAGGTTATCTTATGTTGTTCTTATGTTTTCAGTTCTTTTTCTTATCACAGTCACTTAAAACATACTTTTTAGAAGTCTCTGTCTAGCAGTTCGGTTATCTAAAGTTCTTGGAGATTAAATACTAACATTTTTGTCTTGTTGACTCTTTTGCTGGGAGGCTTATTTTCTTGTGATTTATGTGTGTTTTGTCTGTTTGTGGTAGACTTGTCTTCAGTAGTGTTTTATCGATGCTTTTTCTGTCCTGGGTAGGCTAAGTGGAAGCCTTGTCTCCTCCTAGCAGTTTTGTATTTGTCTCTGCCAGGTGCCTCAGGAGTATCACTGACCTCAAACTAACTTAAGTAATTTCTGAGCTTGGAGGTTCCTGGACTTCACGGGTAGTGTAAATGGGTGCTCTAAATGTGAAGGTGGATCTGTGATTTTTAAATCTCAGAGGTTTTTTTAAATTTCCCAACAGCCTGACTAACACAGACAAGCTTCCTTGTTACTACCTCCTAGTGCCAGTAGACAGATCTTTTTTGTTATTCACTGAGAATGCAGTCCTCTGAGATCCCTGGCCCTGTGCTGGGTGAGGGGATGGAGGTAGGAGGAAGGCCTGAATCCAGCTTTCCACCTCTGCTGGGCCTACATCCTCTTTTCCCATTTGGCCCCTGAAATCCAAGCTACCAGGTTTCCCAAAGCCTGCAAAATTCTCCGTAGCAGCCACACATCAGCTCGCACACAGGCCACTCTGATTTTCAATTCCCTTTTCATTTTTAGCCACTGGCTATTCCTCTTACTTTTTGTAAGTTCCATTATTCATTTAAATAATGTGTTTTATTTAATGAACATTTTTAGATCTATGTAGTGGGAGATCTTTCAGGCTGCCTAGTTTGTTATGTTGTCAGAATTCCGAATCTCTACGTGCTTCAATTCTTAGGTCCTTTGGGCTCTCCAGGTCCAGATCTTGTGCTGTTTTGTTGGTGGCAGTGGTCATCAGAGACAGGCCCTATTTTGTCACTGCTTACTATATATATTTGCTTTTGCTTTGGCTAATATACAACAGATACTAAACCTTCTCATTTGTATCATCTGTATAAAACTTCTTTTGTATCTAAAGCCAGTCTTTATCAAAATTTTTCTCATGTTCACATTTCTGTCTCAGAAATCTTGATTATCATTTTTAAAATTAGTAGTCAAAATGATTAATCAAAATAGGATAACTTTGTCCTCTATCATGACCATGTCTCTTACCTTCATTTTTTATTCCCTATTTATTAAATCAGTTGTGTTGGTTTAAAACTTCTTTTCTTGACATTAATTCATTCCTGTAAGTCAATTTTGCCGGAAGTCCTACTTGAAAATTTAACTTTACACCAAGTGTGATATTCCTTGACTGTGCATAATTATTTATTTTTATGCTGTCATGAAACATACTACTATTCACCAAAGCTACTAGCACAGGACTGGCTAACCTTCAAGGTTTTGATGCTATGGGGTGAAATACTGCAACATATTCCTTTCATGATTGCTCATCCTTTGTGCCTGTAAACATCACAAGAAAACCAGTTCTATTATTTTCTAGTCACTTCTTTTAGAAATTCTGTGGAGATTAAAAAAAACTAATTTCTACTCGTGATTTTTTTTGTGTGGGTATGAAGTATCAACTGATATTTTTGATATCAGTTAAACTCTGAAAATAAGCCGCTTCATAAGTATCATAAGCCCGTCATCGAAAATTTGCGATTTGTTCAGGTACTGTGCTCCATGCTGGGGAAAACACCCCCTGCTCTCAAGGAGCTCAGATTCTGTCTGGGGAAAGAGACAGACTGTAACCTTGAAGTGTGATGAGTTCTCTGGTCGAGGCCTCTACAGGACTAAGTTCCTAAACATGACTGTTTACATTTCCTAAAAGTAAATTTGTAAATCTAGAGGTGTAATCAGCAGATAGTCTCTTTTACTACCACACAGGAATTACTACAGGCCGTAAATGGAACCCAGCATAGTGCAGGGAAGAATGGGTTTAGCTGCTAGCCCTCAGAGCAGTTTCCTAATAGGAAGCTCTCGTTATGCCATTCAGAAAGAGCTTCTAAAAATTCAAGCAGGTAACTTCCTTAGCCTGTTTTTTCCCTGAAGAAATTTGTCTTTTGTTTGTTTCTCACTGAAGCATTTAAAAGTCTTAGATAATGAAATAAGCTTAATTTTACAACAAAAATAAACAGACACTTTCATCCACTTAGGGTTTTTATGGCTCTTAAATTGATACTTCTCAGAAAATGTTCTTTCTAATTTTTAGCACCAGCAGGCCATGTTCTCTAAACAAAAGGTAGCGTTGGGGAGGAGGGGGGAGAGGAGCTCCTGGAGGCTCCGTCTTCCTGGATTGCCAGTACCTGGGTGCCCAGATGCCCGGGGTTCGTGTGCTGACTCTAGATGTCAGGATTACTCCTGCACGCTGACGCTCTGTGATCATTGTAGGGAGCCCGGACTCCACCTCGCCATCCACTAGTCCCACTTTCTGGAACTACAGTCGTTCTGTGGGGGATTATGCGCAAACCTTAAAGAAGTTTCAGTACCAGCTGGCCTGTAGGTCTCAGGCCCCATGTGCCAACAAAGATGAAGCTGATCTCAGTTCTAAACAAGCTGCAGAGGAGGTAAATGGAAAATAAAAATGACTTAATATTTCTGATTTACAGATTATTAGAAAGGCTTCTCTTCTACTTCTAGAACTTTTTTTTTCTGTAACCTCCACTTTTAATGCCTAGAAACATAAGTCTGGCAAACATTAAACAGTGGAAAGACTCCTATCTAACTTTGTGTGCGTGAAACTGAATTATATTTTACGTGTTATTCTTTATGACACATAGTTGACATTAGTGTCCTCCTAAAACTTTTTTCTGCATTCATTTATAAAAAGGTATCTCAAGTATCTCTTTGTACTCAACATATGCAAGACATTTTAATACATTTGGATTAGAACATTTGACAGTCTGTAAATTAATCAGTTTAATACTAAGTATAAGATTTTTATTTTGTTCTTAAAAGCAAAAAGAATGTCCTTTAAACATACTAATGTAAGGAATTTTAGAGATATATCTGTGCATGAATAGCAACCAAGTGAGTAATAAGACAATTACGCCATATTAATTAGATCAGTATTGATGTTTGTGAAGACTTTTTTCAAATCATTCCAAATATTTTTGAGGGTAGGGGAGAGAATGACTGATTTCTGGCAGGATTTTTCCTCACTGATTATTCATTTTAAACATATTTTTAATAGGTTTGGGCAAGAGTGACAATGAATAGACAACTTCTTGATCATATGGATTCATGGACAGCTAAGTTCAGAAATGTAAGTTCTGACATTGCTCTCTGGACGATATTAGTGTCTTAATATGCAAAGTATGTTCTTGGAATATCAGAGATGTTAATTATTAATCAGAATATCAGACTTAATTATTATTAAAAGTGCAGTATGGATGGCATGTGTATAAGGATAAACATGACATTTACCTTATGGCATCCATTTTCATGGGATTTTTTTTCTCCTCCATATTTAGTAAGTCAGTGTATTTTGAGTGGATAAGGGAATAATACATTTAGTTATTAAGGTCTTTCCTTTCCCAGCATCTCAATTTTATTTTTCGGAGAGCTTTTCTATCAGCTGTTAGGTGTCTAGAAATATGAGGGAAACAAAAATGAGATCCTTGCCCTCAGAAGACTTCAGAGTTAGAGAGAGAAGACAGTATATGCTTGAAGCTACTTCAGTCAATTTCTTTGATTTTTCTACAGAAGAACCCTCTAATCTTTGACCTGGAGGTTGGGAAGGCCAGCTCTTCCATATGGAGCATGAATTAGTTTCCTTATTTCCGCGCTGCCTCTTCCTGTCACTCTCGGGAGTCCCTCTGTGTCCCAAGTTCTGTTGGGCAGATTGGCCCCTGGTCCACTGCAGGTAGCTCCACTTAGATTCTGTAGAGGCTGCTGCTGCTTCTGCTGTTTCGTCCTTCAGCACTCATCCATCCACTCTCTATCTTCTAGAAATATCTTGAAATCACTTGTACTCCTTTTTTATTGTTTTACTATAATTTAAATAGGGTATCAATAGGGAGTGGGGAAAAACAGCAGCCTGCTTTCTTGACCCAGAAGTCTGGATGGCTTGTTAAAAGAAAAATTCCTGAGCCCAACCTAGAACTACTGACTTTTTGGGGATGAGGTCTGGATCTCTCTTCTGGACCCCTTAGATAATTTTGTTGCAGCCAAAGAGTGTCTGACAAGTAGGATGCATTTAATAAATGTTAGAAGAATGAGTGAAGTGATGTCCTAAAACTATACTCTCTTTTTTTCCACTTATAGGCTTGTTTAAAAATGCTAATGTATTTAAAATATAAAGTCTTGGTCAGGAGTACTAGCTTGGGAGAAATACAAACACAATCCCTTATCCAAATTCCTTAGGCTACAGTGTTCTAAATTTAGTGGTTTTTGGATTTTTTTAAAAAACTGTATGCATATACCATATATTTTGTAATACCGCTAATGGAGTCTGGTTAGCACTAGGTAATCAACCACATGAATATTTCTGCAGCAAAGCATTTGAATAGTCACGCTAAGTGGGATGAAGTCTGTAAATAGCTTCATGGGAATTCAGTTCAGGTCCTGCTAATATATCAAATTTGCTTGCTAAATGGATTCCAAAAAAACTTGCAATTTTCAGAGATTTTTTTTTACTTCAAAATTTTTATAAGGAATTATAGACCTGTATTTCACCTGCACTTTTTTCATCCTTCAATTTTATGGTTAAACAGAAGCATTGAAACAGAAATGGTGGTTGAAGTTGCTACAGACACACACAAAACATGTAACACAGACAAACCAGATGGCGTGATCCCTTGGACAGTCTTTTCACATCCCGGAGTTAGTTTGATATTAGCCATGCAAAGTGGCATTTGAAATTCCTTGTCCTAAAGTGCTATTGTAATAGTCACAAACCAGTTTCAAATATAATAAATCTGTTTTCCACGTGGCTAGGGAATTGGGTGAGCCTGCTGAGAGTTAATCTCTTGTGTTAGTTTCAAAAACTATCTTACTAATCTCAAACCAATATAAACACTACTTGAATAAATGTATGAATAATTACCCTAGACATGTAAACTGAAAGTTATCCTTTTAGCTAAGTATAATAGTCATAGAAAAATTTAAGAAAAATTTAACATATAACTGAAAGTTTTATATTTTCTTCAGGAAAAAAAACAGACGTGATTTAAGAATATAACTTAGCAACTTACATTCCAATAGCATGTTTGCTTAACTCTCTCTAGACTTCAGGTACTTGCTGCTTCCGTTCTCTCCACTGTACTCTTAACCTTCTAGTACAAGATGGTAAAAAAATTCTTAGTTTTATGAAAACAGTTATTTGAGAAATGCTTTAGAATTATGTGTGTAAAGTCTTTACCTCATTTCTTCCTAGTGGATCAATGAGACAATATTAGTGCCACTTGTACAGGAGGTTGAGTCTGTCAGCACACAGATGAGACGGATGGGTTGTCCAGAGCTGCAGATAGGAGGTATGTGAAAACAGAGCCCAGCGTTTGATGTACCTGCAATGAATCTGCCAGGTGGAAAATTTCTTCTTGTAATGGGCTGTTTAGCACCTTCTTTTGTTATGTTGAGGTGAAGAAAAATACTAAATGTCTGTAATAGTGTTTTTTTAATATAACAGTTTTATTGAGATATAATTTACTTACCATACACTTCACCCATTTGAAGTCTACAGTTCAAAGGTTTGGGTTGTATAACCATCACCATAATCAATTTTAGAGTATCTCATCACACAAAAAGAAACCCCATGTACACACACACACACACACACACACACACCCCCACCCCCACCCCACCCACCCCCTTTCCCACCACCACCTATTCCCCAACCCTAGGCAACTACCAGCCTGTCTCTATAGATAGGCCTGTTGTGGATATTTCATATAAATGAGATCATACAATATGTTGTCTTTTGTGACTGGCTTCTTTCGCTTGACATAATGTTTTCAAGGTTCATCTGTGTTGTATCGCCTATCAGAACTTCATTTCCTTTTATTGCCAAATAATATCGCATTGTAAAGATCTACCACATTTTGTTTGCCCATTCATCAATTGATTGCCATTTAGGTTGTTTTCACTTTTGGGCTATTATGAACAATGCTGCTATGAACAGTTGTGTAAAAGTATTTGTGTGGATGTGTATTTTAATTTCTCTTGGGTGTTACCTAGGAATGGAATTGCTGAGCCGTATAGTAAACTCCTTGTTTATTTGGGAAGTACAGAAATACACAAAGGAGAATATTACCCATAGTTCTGCTTCTAGAGATAACCATTATCAATTTTAAGTCACAACCAATTATTATTTTTGGAGAAAAATACTATGATGCTAACTATATATATCAATTGTAAATTATACATAATTTAAGAACATTAAAATATGAAGAGTATATATTTAGGAGTCGAGAAAATACAGTACCTATGTATGTATATATTTTTAATGAAATTGCGGTCATACCATTTTGTTATCTGCTTTTCCCCCCACTATTTCTCTTTTGTTGAATATTCTCCAGTACTATTTTTATGGCTAGATTGTATTTCTTTTTTATATATACAATGTGTTGTACTTTTAACTGATCTTTATTATCTAAAATTTAGGGTTTTTTCCCTTTGCTGTTATTAATAATGCTGTGAGTCAGTATCCTTTTATCTAAATATTTGTGTACATTTATAATTATTTCTTTAGGATAATTTCTTAGAAATGGAGTTGGGCCAGTAGCATAGTGGTTAAGTCTGCCACATTCCACTTCAGTGGCCTGGGGTTCACAGGTTTGGATCCTGGGCATGGACCTACACCACTCATGAGAAGGCCATGCTGTGGTGGTGACCCACATACAAAAAATAGAGGCAGATTGGCATAGATGTTAGCCCAGGCCTAATCTTCCTCACCAAAAAAAAAGAAGTGGAGTTGTCAGTTCAATAGGTATAAACGTATTAAGTCTTTTGATGTGCATAACCTTTCAAAAACCTTATATGAGTGTATATACTCTAGCAACCATGTCACATGTAAGCATGGCTTTTTCGCAACATTGGATATTACTAGTAAGGTTGGACATTTTGTGGAATTTCTGGTGGTTTATTAATTTCTTTGGATAGTTGTCTTTCATGATATGAGGAAAGAAATCGCTGTCATAAAAAGTTTCTGTGGGGCTGGCCCCATGGCTGAGTGGTTAAATTCACTCATTCTGCCTTGGCGGCCCGGGGTTCAACAGTTTGGATCCTAGGCGTGGGCCTACACGCTACTCATTAAACCATGCTGTGGCAGCATCCCACATAGAAGAACTAGAATAAGCTACAAGTAGGATATACAACTATGTGCTGGGGATTTGGGGAAAAAGAAAAAAAAGAGGAAGATTGGCAACAGATGTTAGCTCAGAGCCGATCTTCCTTACCAAAAAGCTTTAAAAAAAAGTTTCTGCTTGTCACTTCCATAGCAGGCAACTTTTAATTCAACCTGATTTTGAAAGCTGTCATATATCTTTTTATACATACCCCACAAAAATCTTCTGTGCAGAGCCAGCCCTGGTGGCCTAGTGCTCCACTTCAGTGGCGCAGGTTTGGTTCCCAGGTGTGGAACCACACAACTCATCTGTCAGTAGCCATGCTGTGACAGCAGCTCATGTAGAAAAACTAGAAGGACTTACAACAAGTATGTACAACTGTGTACTGGGGCTTTGGTGAGGGAAAAAAAGAAGAGAGGAAGATTGGCAATAGATATTAGGGTGAATCTTTCCCAGCAAAAAAAAAAGAGAGAAAAATCTTCTCTGTATTAGTTGTCCATAGATCTGCCGATATGGATTTGGCTGCCCCTTTTGTAATGTGTGTGTGTGTAAATCTGGCTACCTTGCCAGAAATGATGAAATAAATTGTAGGTAAAGTAGATAATGGCCAGCCCTGGTGGTCTAGTGGTTAAGTATCAGCACTCAACCGCTGCAGCCTGGATTCGTTTCCTGATCATGGACCCACACTACCTGTCTGTCGGTTGTCATATTGTGGCAGCTGCGTGTTACTATGATGCTGAAAGGTGTGCCACTGGTATTTCAAATACCAGCAGGATCACCCATGGTGGACAGGTTTCAATGGAGCTTCCAGACTAAGACAGACTAGGATGAAGGACCTGACCACCTACTTCCGAAAAAATCGGCCATGAAAACCCTGTGAGTAGCAGCAAAGCATTGTCTGATACAGTGCTGGAAGGTGAGAGGATGGCGCAAAAAGACCAGGCAGGTTCTGTTCTCCTCCACACAGGGGCCCTAGGGATCAGAATCGACTGGATGGCACTAACAACAAAAAGTAGATCATGCAAATTGTTAGGACTATTATTGCTTTCATTTATTCCTTCAACATCTATTGAGGGAAGAGCATTTTAAGTTCTTTTAGAGACCCACATGAAGAATAATCTGTGTTGTGTATGTTTTATTTTTGACAGAGGCTAGTATTACTAGCTTGAAGCAAGCTGCTCTGGTCAAAGCTCCTCTCATTCCAACTCTGAATACAATCGTGCAGTATCTAGACCTTACACCAAATCAGGAATACTTGTTTGAGAGGATCAAAGGTAACTGTTGATTTGAAAAAGAAAAAAACAAGAGCTTTTTCACTAGTACTTTGAGATGTTATAATAAAATAAAGGTAACAAAGAAAAGCACTTTTTGAAAAAAGGAAAAGTATCCCTAAGTATTATCTGATATTTTATAAATATATATAATTATGGCTTAATTAAGGCTTATACTTGAACAACTTTTGGGTTTTATATTTTATATGCTTAAGAATTGTCAAAATAATGTAGTTAGCCTTGAATATGTTAATTAATGATTTTATTGTATTTAGGGAGACTTAAATATGAGCTAAATGGGCTCAAGTGAATATTTCACTAATTTTCTACTGGGAGTAGAAACTACCAAGCATGGGTGCCACTGTGACATTCTTTATAATTTTAGCATGCTGATACTTATTTCTTTGAGTTTTTATAATTTGTATTTAATATATTGCTTCTTTATATTTCTGTTATATTTTGATTATTTGAGGGGGGAATTCTGGTTCTTTGGGGGATCTTCTGAGGAACCTGACTTGAGAGTCAGGGAAGTACCCTTCCTGAGCCTCCGCACGCCCTCTTTATGCCTCCCTACTTTTATTTGGATAAATTCTGTAAAATGTTCTCATCACTAAGCAAGTTTTAGAAATAATATTTCACTCTTCAGATTCATCATAAATGTTAATGTAAAAATGTTATGGTGCCCGCTCTCTCCCCTAGGTTGGCACTGGGGTTCAGGAATAAGCATTTATCATGACTTTTAAAAACTTTCTATATAAGGAAAATTCAAACATGCGTAAAACTAGATGCAACAGTATGCTCAGCCCTCTTGTACTCAGCACCCGTCCCAACAGCCGTCAGTCCCTGGGCAACCCCTGCATGAGCCGTGTCCCGTCTAGCTCCTCCCTTCCTGTGTTATTGGAGACAAATCCTCCACACTGACATCACCTCATCTGTAAATATCTCCATATGTATCTCTAAAATAGAAGGCTTTTAAAAAACCACAGTACAATTATCACACCTAATTTTTGAAACAGTTTCTTTATATCTTGAAATACACAGCCTGTGTACAAATTTCCAGCTATCTCATAAAATGTATAATTACTTTGTTTGGTATTGTTTGTTTAAATTGGGATTTAAATATTATCACATATTGTGATTGGTAGATGCATTTAAGTTTCTTTTAGGCTGCAGGTTTCCCATCCATCCTTTTTGCTTTGCAGCTTATTTGTTGAAAGAACTGGATTGTGTGTCCTATTGAGTTTCCCGTGGTGTGGATTTTGCTGAACATGTCCCCATATTGTAGTTTGACATGACCCTCTGTCCTCTGTATTTCCTGTGAATTCAGGTTGCAATTTTTTGGCAAGATTGCTTCATAGGTGTGTGTGTGTGTGCGCGCGCGCGCGTGTGCATATATACAAAGTATATATAAAGTACTATTGTATATCAAATATGCAAAAAAGTTTACAAAATACAGTGAACACAGTATGGGCCTTCTAGATTGAACAGTTACCAACATTTTGCCATTTTTGGCACGTCTCTCTCTCTTTCTCTTTCTGTGTGTGTACATACACACACACACTTTTTTTTGCTCTACTATTTGAAAGTACATTACAGACATTATTACTTTTCAGCACAAGAATTCCTGAAAATTACATTCTCCTGCATAACCACAATACACTTATCAGACCTTTAAAATTAACTATATTTGTATAATATCTAATATACAGTTCATATTCAGATTTCCCAATTGTCCAAAGAATGCTATATATTCTTTTTTTATCCCTAACCAAGATGGAGTCTAGGTTTACACATTACATTGTATTGTTTTATCTTTTTTTTCAGTCTCTTTGTCTAGAACAGTTCTGCCACCATTTTTTTCCCACATGACATTGACTTTTTTAAGAATCCAGAGTAGTAGTCTTGTCCCACATTGTGGATTTACCTGATTCTTTCCTCATGGTGATGTTTGAGTTAATCTTTTATATCTTATATTTCTTTATGTTTGGGTGTTTTGATCAGGTTTTTAAGATGATTTGCTTCCCTTGTTATAACCTCTTAGGCTTTTTCTTATTTTTTTGCATATTCTTAGCTTTTTAAATTTCACCTTTGTTTTACAGAACTATCTCAAGGAGGCTGTATGAGCTCGTTTCGATGGAATAGAGGTGGAGACTTCAAAGGACGCAAGTGGGACACAGACCTGCCCACTGATTCTGCTGTAAGTTCCTAGTTTTGTTTTCTCAGGTTAACGTTTTTCTTTTTTTTTTTTGAGGAAAATTAGTCCTGAGCTAACGTCTGCCACCAATCCTCCTCTTTTTGCTGAGGAAGACTGGCCCTAAGCTAACATCCATGCCCATCTTCATCTACTTTATATGTGGGATGCCTGCACAGCATGGCTTGATGAGCAGTGCTAGGTCCGCACCAGGGATCCAAACAGGCAAACCCTGGGCCCCTGAAGTGGAATGTGCAAACTAAACCACTGTGTCACTAGGCTGGCCCCTTAGTTTAACATTTTTGTTATTGGATTTATGTGTTTTTATTTTTCCATTATAAAAATAAGTACTAAAAAGAACTTAGAAACTAAGGTAGAAATAAAAAATAAAATTGTGCAAGTGTCTTAACCCAACCACTGTTAATATTTTGGTGTATTTTTTCCCCTTTATTTAGGTTGTGCTATTTTTTAGTTTTTATTCATAGCTGTAATCATGCCATATGTAAAATTTTGTATCCTGCTTTTTTCACTTTTGCAATGTTTAACTATTTTTTCATTATTACACACTATCATCTAACTGTTCTCCTATATTGGGCCTAAAAGTTTGAGAAACGTGGAATGGGGAGAGATTTCTGTTTTTCTATCTCAAATAATGTTACAAGGACTATCATGATGCATATTTCTTTCTTATTTGGGATTATGACTTTAAGAAAGATTGCTAGAATTAGATTTATGAGATCACAGAATATAAAGTTTTTGAACATTTAAGAGTTTTTCAAAATCATGTTCTTTATCTTTTTATAGTGACTGTTATGTGTGAAAATGAAATTTTAAATGTTAATATTCAAATTGAGTATTGAATGTATGTGTATTTTATCTTGGTTTTGCTGTTACTTAACTCTGGGTGTGAAGGATTCACTTAACGGAAAACTTAAGATTGTCTTGCTTTTATCTTTTCATTGTATAGATTTCATCTTAGAACCTCTTGAAAACATTTTTGCTAATTTTCTCTTTAGGGGAAAATTTAAAAGTTGGAGTCATTATAAACACACACGTTTTTAGAAGGCTGTATCCATGATAGATTTCATGCTGACTTTGAAACACTGTCCCTCCTCTTCAGATCATCATGCATGTATTCTGCACCTACCTTGATTCCCGGTTACCTCCGCACCCAAAGTACCCCGACGGAAAAACATTTACCTCTCAGCACTTCGTTCAGACACCAAATAAACCAGGTATAAACCTTTCCTGAAAGAATGAGTTGAGCTTTTCACATGAAATATATCCAGTGGTTTGGTTTTATTTTTTAACGTAGCGTGTTTCCTTTACAGATGTGACCAATGAGAATGTCTTTTGCATTTATCAAAGTGCTATCAACCCTCCCCACTATGAACTGATCTACCAGCGTCATGTCTACAATCTTCCAAAGGTACTTCTGAATGTAGAAGTTGCTGTTACAGAATGTCGAGGATGACTTGCTTTGATATATATTTTTTTTTTTGAGGAAGATTAGCCCTGAGCTAACATCCACCACCACTCCTCCTCTTTTTTATTGCTGAGGAAGACGCCCTGAGCTAACATCCATGCCCATCTTCCTCTACTTTATATGTGGGACGCCTGCCACAGCATGGCTTGATAAGTGGTGCATAGCTCTGCACCTGGAATCTGAACTGGTGAACCCTGGGCCACCAAAGCTTAGTGCATGACCTTAACCACTATGCCACTGGGCTGGCCCGCTTTGATAATATATTTTTTTTAATTTATTTATTTATTTTTATTGAGTTAATGATAGGTTACAATCTTGTGAAATTTCAGTTGTACATTAATGTTTGTCAGTCGTGTTGTAGGTGCACCACTTCACCCTTTGTGCCCACCCCCCACCCCACCTTTCCCCTGGTATCCACTAAACTGTTCTTAGTCCATAAATTTAAATTCCTCATATGAGTGGAGTCATACACAGATTATCCTTCTCTCGCTGGCTTATTTCACTTAACATAATTCTCTCAAGGTCCATCCACGTTATTGCAAATGGGATGATTTTGTTCTGTTTTGCAGCTGAGTAGTATTCCACTGTATATATGTACCACATCTTCTTTATCCATTCGTCTGTTGATGGGCACTTAGGTTGCTTCCACGTCTTGGCTATTGTAAATAATGCTGCAGTGAACACTGGGGTGCATAGGACTTTTGGGATTGCTGACTTCAAGCTCTTTGGATAAATACCCAGTAGTGGGATGGCTGGATCGTATGGTAGTTCTATTTTTAATTTTTTGAGGAATCTCCATACTGTTTTCCATAGTGGCTGCACCAGTTTGCATTCCCACCAGCAGTGTATGAAGGTTCTTTTTTCTCCACAACCTCTCCAACATTTGTTACTATTAGTTTTAGATATTTTTGTCATTCTAATGGGTGTAAGGTGATATCTTAGTGTAGTTTTGATTTGCATTTCCCTGATGATCAGCGATGATGAGCATCTTTTCATGTGCCTATTGGCCATCTGTATATCTTCTTTGGAGAAATGTCTGTTCATGTCTCCAGCCCATTTTTTGATTGGGTTGTTTGATGTTTTGTTGTTGAGTTGTGAGCGTTCTTTGCTTTGATAATATTTTTAAAATACGATTCTCTTTTTTATGGAGTAGGTAAACTTTTAAATTAGGGAAAATTTATTTCTTGTATATCCTTTTTTTCTTTTTTTTTTTTACTATAAAGCTAATATATATTTAATTTGGAAAAGTATAAAGAAAAGAAAAATCATTCATTATTCCATTACTTAGAGGCAGCTCCTTATTAACATGTTGGTGTGCTGCCTTTTGGTAAATTTTATTTTGGTCTTTGTACTTTTTTACAGGTTGAAATCATATTATTTACATAGTTTTATATCCTTTTAAAAATTAACTTTATAACATAATTTTCTAGTGCCATTAAAAATCTTCAGGAAAATACTTTTTAATGGCTATAAAAAACTTCATCATAAGATTGTAACATAATTTATTCAACCATTCCCCTACTGTTGGACATTTTGGATGCTTCCAATTCTTCATTATCATAAGTACAGCTGAATATTCAACTTTATGCATATAACTATCTTCATTTGGGGTAATTTCTTTAGCCCAAAGTCCGAAAGTGGAATTCTAAGGTACAGAATATTATCAAGGCTTTTAAAACATATTATCAAATTACTTTATAAAAAAGATTATTGTACCAGTTTACACTTCTTTCAAGGTATTTTACTCTCGATTGCAAACAGATTGTTTGCAGTTGTGTTGGTGACCTTTTCTCATATTTTTCTACCGGCATTGTTAGTAAGAAATTTTACATTTACTATAATCGTAAATCATGCTCTCCATCAGATTCCCAGGAGAGAATATTAATTTCATTTTTTTCAAGTTTAGTATTTCAACTTTGTAAGTGTAAATATTTTGGGCCATTGATATTCCTGTGGGTACACATGCAAATCCTTTTTTACTTTTTGTTTGTTTTTTTTTTTTTAAGATTTTTTTTTCCTTTTTCCCCCCAAAGTATATTCTTCGTTGTGGGTCCTTCTAGTTGTGGCGTGTGGGATGCTGCCTCAGCATGGTTGGCTAAGCAGTGCCATGTCTGCGCCCAGGATTCGAACCAACGAAACACTGGGCCGCCTGCAGTGGAGTGCGTGAACTTAACCGCTCAGCCATGGGGCCAACCCCACAAATCCTTTTTTACTTTTTAAAGAAATACTGTCTTTTAAAAATTATACATCCTTAGATTCTTAAGTAAAAACAATAAATCAGAGTAAGCAGGTACAAGTTAATCAGTAAGTTGAAAATCTCACTTAGGAGCTATTTTACAGACCAGGAATTACATATAACAGTTTGAGTTTAAGGGCTAGCAAAATGCTGCCTCGTAGTTCCTGGTAGCTAAAATAAATGTATATTTAACTTGTTAATTATATTGTTATTAACATATACTGTAATGTATTTTGAAGTGTGATTAAAAGTTTTTTAATCCCATCATTTTTGTTTTTGCTGTTGATTTTGGAGATAGAACAGTTTTTGTGTGTCGTATACAGGGTCACCAGCCTCAGAACAGCTCTCTTTCAAGCTTTCATAAATACTGCTGCTCACGTGTGGAAACTTCCCAATGTGTTTACTTTCCGCTCATCTTTCAGGTCTCAACTTAAAAATCCTTCCCTTGGGGAGGCATTCCCTGCCTCCCAGTCGGGGTCAGATGCCCGCACCTGTTGCCCTGACGCTCTGCACCTCCTCTCTCATGACAGTCATCATACTTTCTTTTAATTCTCACTTTACTGTCTGCCTTTCCTACTAGACTTTAAGCCCCTTGATTACATGGATTCTGTCTGTCTGATTCACCACAATGTTCTGTCTTCCTAGCACAAAGTAGGCACTTTGTTTAATGAATGAAAGTCTGAATTATGTACATGGAATTCTGAGTATTAGAATGTGAAGGATCTGCATTTACCTATCATACTGAATCTTTGGTTTGGTTTGGTTTAGTTTAAATCTTGCTCTCTTTTTCTCTTTATTCCAGGGCCGAAATAATATGTTTCACACCTTGTTAATGTTCCTCTACATTATAAAGACCAAAGAGTCAGGAATGCTTGGGTAGGTGTGGTAGGTGTTTGTGCTTTAAAAACACAAGTATTTAATTTGTTTACTGTTTTTCTTCTTATGGTAAGATTCTGCAAAGGGCAGCTTCATATACTGAAAGGATTTGTGGAGCAAACAAGAGATATGGCTTCTAGTACTAGCTCAGCCTTGTCACTCACCAGCTCTGCTATCTTGGGCAAGTCCATTAATTCCTCAGAACTTCCATTTATTTCCCTGTTGGTAAAAAGGCAGTTGGACCATCATTGGCTTTACACTTGTGTTCCCCAGAGGAACAACTCCGAGATATATATCAGGCTCTTGCCACTTTGAAATTTATAAAAAGAATAAAAAACTGGAGTCTATTTGTATTCACACCATCCCATTTCAGACACAAAGCCTTCGGCAAAATGTTTACACTTCCACAGAGTCTGAGTCAGCACCCATTCCATAATATTGTTAACTGGGATGGAAAAATGGTCAGTTGAAATTGTTTATTCTAAATACTTAGTAATGAAGCTCACATACTGTTACAATAAATTCACAGTTGCTATATTGTCATTTTGATGATCCAGCATTTTAGTGTGTGAGTAACGTTGGAAGTAAGTGGACACGGGCTAAAGCTGGGGAAGTCTGGCACTGCACGGTCTGAGGGCCCTAAACCTGGGTTCTGGGTCCAGCTCTGCCAGCAGTAAGCACACTGAGGCTAAGAAAATGTAAAGAGAAGGCCTTGGAGTAGAAAACCTCTGGGGTCCATTACAGTTCTGACATGCGTGCGTCTTTTCTAAGTTTTGTGTAGGTGCCCTCTTTTATACGTATTCTAGAACTGCATTGTCTGATAAAGCAGCCATCAACCACATGTGGCATTGAGCATTTGAAACATGACTGGTCCAAATTGAGGTGTGTTATAAGTGTGAAATACATAGACTAGAATTCCAAGACCTAGTACCAAAAATATATACCTATATCTCATTAATAATTTTGTATATTGTTCACTTGTGTTGAAATAATATGTTGGATATATTGGGTTAAATGAAATCTATTAAAATTAATTTTACCTGTTTCTTCTTTTTTTTTAACTTTATTTTTTTTTGAGGAAGATTAGCCCTGAGCTAACATCTGCCACCAATCCTCTTTTTGCTGAGAAGACTTGCCCTGAGCTAACGTAATGAATTTTTAGTTCAATTGAAAATTTATCTTTTCCTTCAAAAGATCCACATTGATATTTTGATGCATAAATGATTTGTCATGATAGCATGAAGCTTGGATTGAGTGCCATATACAGTTTGTCATATGCATAAAAATGTAAAAACTTTACATTTGCATTTTACATATCATATGCATAAAAACTTTAAAAGTACTTAATGGGGCAGTAATTTACTCAGACGCCGAAAAGAATTGATTTAATTTTCAAAGTGCTTATTTTCTCTTAAGAATCAGCTTTTATGTGGAAAATGAAACATTTTAAACTAAAATTAATATATGTTTTATTTCTTAGGTTTTTTTTTAACCAAGGCAAAAAACAACTTTGAAATTATTAACTTTTAAAATATGATTGATTAATCTTTTTAGTACATTCTAAAACAATCAAATGGTTAAAAGACACTATCCTGTAACTTAAAGGAAATAGAGTGGTTCAAATGTAGTCCATTTGGAATCCTGACCATAAAGCAGTAGATTGATCCAAATACATTATCAATTCAGTGCCACATATTTGTGCAGTTACTGGAATGAGATGAATGTTTTACTTCCAAAAGGGAAAAAGAAATCTAGATAGAATTAACTACACAGTAAGTTAAGTGTTCTGTTTAGCAGAAGACACCGTAAATAAAGTTTGAAGCTAAATGACAACGTGAGACAAAGCGTGAGAGTTGCAACACATATATCAAATCCAAGTTAATGTTTGTCATCTATAAAGAGCATATATACATTAATTAGAAAAGAGAAATATAGAAAATGGTCAAAGACAAAAGATTTTTTCATAGAAAAGTGTTGTGCAAATGGTTAATAAAACACAAAAAGATGCTTAACTAGCCTCATATACAAACAAGCCAAAATGAAAACATTTTTTCTATCAAATGGAGATTTAGCATTTGCAGTGTTGGTGAGAGTATGAAGGAGTTACTGTCTGGAGTAGTAGATTTTTCTTATATGCAATATCCTTTAGTTTAAGCTATATTAATAGTACCCATATGCAGATTCACTGAAGCATTTCTTGGTTTTTTTTGTTTTGTTTTTTGGTTTTGGGTGGGTTTTTTGGGGAGAAAGATTATCCCTGAGCTAACATCTGTGCCAGTCTTCCTCTGATTTGTATTTGGGATGCTGCCACAGCATGGCTTGACGAGTGGTGTGTAGGTCCGTGCCCAGGATCAGAACCCGCAAACCCGAGGCCACCAAAGTGGAGCATGCAAACTTAACCACTATGCCACCAGGCTGGCCCCCTAAAGCATTTCTAATAATTAGAAAATTCCTAATTTAAGTCAAATAGGTAAAATTCTCTGAAAGGCCTGGCATCTCTATCATCTCTGTTTTTGAAATTTAATTGACACTTTAGGGGCTGGCCCAGTGGTGTAGTGGTTAAGTTTGGTGTGCTCCACCTTGGCAGCCTGGAGTTTGTAAGTTCGGATCAGTTTGTAACTTCAGATCCTGGGCGCAGACCTGCATTGTGCAGACCTATTCCACTCATGAAGCCATGCTGTGGTGGCAACTCACATAAAACAGAGGAAGATGAGCACAGCTGTTAGCTCAGGGCCACTCTTCCTCACAGAAAAAAATTAAATAAATAAATTTAATTGACACTTTAATCTTACTTGCTAAAACTGCCCTGTAACTCTATCTGATATAATAGTTCTTAAGGTCCACTGAAAAATTAATTTTTAACTCCATAAATCAATTTGTTCTAAAATTGAGTTTTAAGCACAGTTAAGAATTATTATTACTAGAGTTCACCTGATAAACCATGTGTGCCATAACTTATTGCAGAATAGCATTAAATGTCATCAGTTAAACGTGTATTCCTTGTGAAGACTCTTGTTTTAGTTATTTGAAAAAAGACCTTCAATGCTTGGCAGTCCAGTCTGCTCAAACTGTTTTTTCTCTTTCTTAGGAGAGTTAATCTTGGTCTGTCCGGTGTGAATATATTGTGGATTTTTGGCGAGTAGTGGGTCGTTGAATTCCAAACATTTGGACTTTGATTTGGCTGAATCAGAAGGTGAATCTCAGCATCCGTGAGTCACTGCCACTTTTGAAAGAAGATACATATGAACGCTACAGACTCTTTAGATTTAACGAAAGTTTAGCTATTATGAAACTTGCTGTATCTTCTACACCAAGAGATAGTACCCTCGGTTTTTTACCGCATTTCAGATTTTTCAGTTGCCTACAGAACTGTGATCCTTCAGATTTTTGTTGACCCCAACAGTGTAGGTCCCCCTTAATTAAATAAGTTTGAGTCTCTTTTCATTGTAAACCCCAAATAAGAATCATCCACCTGATTCTTCCCTACAAAAATTTTCTTCAATCACATTATTTAGTATAAATACTTAAAAAGAAACAAGTTATAATTTATTTTTTATCTCTGTATTTCCACAGTGTTCAGCAAATAAGCCTATGTCCCACATTTAAAGAAATGAGATAAACTTCTAAGTAATGTAGTAGTTCATGTGTATTTTTAAAATATTATTGAAAGAGATTTGACAGTATTAGTGTTTAAAAATTCAACTCTTGAATTAAATTTAGTTGATAGAATTAAACTTTTGGTTCTTAGTTAAGAGGCTGAGGACATCAAGAAAATTACTGCTTTGGTTTAATAACTCAATTTCACTATTCCATAGTATTGTATTTTAAGAGTTCCCTTCCTTAAGATCATATGATACCTTGTCTGTTTAAATTTTTTAGATATGTTCAAAATGATCTGGAGAGTAAGAAGTTACCACGTTTGTAAGTTTTACTTGACTCTCCATCCTTATTTTCTTATGTGTATATGCAGTATCTCTAAGGCTAGCTGGCATTTGTGTGTTTTTTCCAGATTGACATATTATTAGAGACTGCTTCCATCACCTGGAAACAAGTGAAGCCAGTATCTTCTGAGCCACTCATGTCATTATTGTATATGCAGCCCATTTTGTATCGTTTGTAAATTCCATTTTTCAAAAAGTTGTTCCTGTTTTTTAAAAGTTAAATGTCCAAAGGAAAGGAAGTTTCTATCTTTTGATTGCTTTTGATATGTTTTAAATGTTTGCTATGATATTTTAGAAGAAAATATCAATTAAATGTGTTAAGTATAAAAGCATGTTAGAATCTATTTCAAAAGTTATTGAAGGTGTCATGGAATAACAATTGTTAACGTTGTTAAACTATTCATTTGCATATTCTTTATTAAAAGTAATAAGGAGAAAAATTTTAACAATACTTAAGACAAATTTTTTTTTCTTTATAGGACTTACGGCAGCTTTTAGTCCAAAAATTCAAAGCTATAATATTTTATTTTTTAAGTGCCTGTCAAAAAATACAATATGCAATATAAATATACATGTCAAAAGAGTTGGGAGATGTACGAAGAAAGAAAGGGTGTTTTGTTTGCACACTGAATCTAGTATGGGTTCCTGTACTCGGGGGAGCTATCCTATATTAACTTGTCCTCACAAATGTTTGAGCCAGTTTATACTTTAATATGGCTTTTATTAAAAATACTTTGTGAATTAGTTTGAATTTATACTTCGGGAAGACAGTGCACTGCAAATATGGTAAATTTTTTGGTCCTTGTGTTAAAATGAGTAAATATCAACTTTTCTCTAATTAAATGTTATTTATAGTATATTTTTCACAGGTTTTTCTTTTCATTGCTTGACTCATTCTTGTGGGATCAAATCCACTAATCTAGATTATTTTCACTGTATAATTTATCCTTTTCTTCTCTGTGAATATCAGCCTTTACTTCAGCCAAATTCGTCTTAGGGGCATACTTAGGAGTCTAAACTTTAGTTCTTACTGAGACACAAAAAATGCTGTGTTGCTTGGCTTCCTCAAACTGATAGGCACTAAGAACTGATATTTTAATGGTGAAGACACGCACATGGGGGTGGCACTTCTCGTCTCAGCCGTGTACCATAAATCCTTCAGTGCGGGCATCCTCACAGGTCAGGCTGTGGTCCCCTGTGTCACTGTCTGTGCTTTTCCTCACAGATCCCCTTCATTCCGCGGTTTCAGTCATCACCACTCTGCGTTTGACCCCCAAGTTCATCACCAACCGTAATGTCTCTCCTGTGCTCTAGTGTTGCATTTACTGTGACCTGTCAGACATTGCCACTTGGATGTCCTGCAGACTCTCTGTGCCTGGAACTAAATTCCCATTTGCTGAAACCAGCTCCCTCTTCTAACATCCCTTTTTCTGTTCATTGTGCTACCGGTTGCCCACGCTCAAAACTCCGGTGTCATCTTTGATTCCTTGAGCTCCCTGGGTCCCCAATCCAATCAGGCAGCAAACCTCATCCATTCTTTCTTAACAATGTCTCTTGCAGCTGTCCCTTTCCAATTCTGCTGCCACCGTGCTCATTTACACCCTTATCAGCTCACACAGGACTACTACCACAGCCTGATTAATCTCACAGCTTCCTGATGGTTGCGGTGCTTCCAGATTTTCCCGTTCATCCTGCACATTCTCTCCAAATTCATCTTCCTAAAACACCTGTTTGATCATTTCATTGCCCTGATAAATTCCTTAGCCTGACATTTAAAGTCCTGCACAATCTGGCCGCAAGCTAGCCTCTCCACCCAGAGCCCAGCCTCCACTCGGTGCAGGCTGCTCCTTGCTGGGCTCTCTGCACGCTACCTCCTGCTCACCCTGCTCACACTCTGGGGACGCCCCTCCCCCTCTACAGTCTACCCCTGCCTTAAGACTTCACTCTAATTAAACCTGCTATTTTTTGGAGCTGATCCTGACCACTCCAGCTGGGGTTCTCCCCCAGGGACATTAGCTCGGTGCCCCGTTTTTGGCACTCAGCAACCATATGAATGGATTCAGAAGTGACATTTAGTCTCTCTGACAGTGTGTCCTCATATCTTGTCTCATCTCATATAAGAACTGCGGTTTCTACTAGTCTGAACTGTGCTGCTGTTCAGGAAGACTTGATGATGGCTACAGCTACCTTTTGGGAAAGGCTTGCATTCTGCTCTTTGAGTGATACCTTTTGAGCAGCCAAGCACCCTGGCTTTCCTTTTGTGGCTAGGCCCAAGGAGGAGGAAGCACTCCCAGAACTGGACAGCCACAGCAGGGGGACTGCCTGAAAAGTCAAGGGGTTAGGAAAATGCTGCAGCCAATTCCATGTGCTCTTGGTCCTGGGCGTCTTAGTGAGCTGGGGTAAGGCTGTTGCACTTAGCGGTACATCGGCCCAGCTGCTCCAGGGTCCACTATGACAGACCAGGAGAGGCCCTGGTCCACCCATCCCTCCAGGTGGCTTCAGTCACAGCTGCCCCCTGGCTGTGGGTAGGAGCAAAAGTGCATGAGGACAAGCAGCAGAGGACTGGGCTCTCTGGCAGGAATGCTTTCGGGGAGGATCTGGGTGGGGTGGGGGCCTTTTCTGCCCAGTTAGAATGAGAGGGGTTTGCACAATCAGCACCTGTGCTTTCTTGGGCCCCAGTGACATTGCCACACCTCACTGGGTACGCCAGTAGCTTTCTGCTCGGTCTTCAGGATCGTTAGGCAGTAGCTCTGAGCCACATCTCTAATTTGATCCCTGGACAGTCATCAGTAATTCCATTTCTACACTGAATGAACTGCACTGACCTGGGGGGCAGCTTATGGATTCTACAGAGGGTGCCCCTCAGGCAGGGTTAGGAAGGTCCAGTACAGCAGCTGCGGATGGAGAACAGCCTCCCGTGCACCCAGCACCCTGTCCCCCTCGCACAGCATAGACCCCAAAGATATTTCGTAGCAAAGCCACATGCAAGCACTCCTAGGCACTGCTGTCGATGAAATTTAAAGCTGTAAGTAAATGCTTTCATGCCCCCATACAAAGTGAATTTTCCAAAGTCAACCTGGCTGGAAGAGCCACTGGCCTGAATGGGCCGAGACTTGGGAGGACTGAGCTCTGTCGCTGATTGGGGCAGGGCAATTAACCTTTTACACTGTGATTTTTGATTATAAGATAAAGATACTCTTCATACCTCAGAGATCATTGAGAAGCTAAAACTGAAAATAACGGGTGACAGTGCTCTTAGGTAAGGAAAATATGGCTTTAAAAAGTCTTTTCAAAATAACATGTTAGTGTAGGGCTGGCCCAGTGGCGCAGTGGTTCAGTCTACACGCTCCACTTCAGCAGCCCAGGGTTCACTGGTTCGGACCCCCAGTGCGGACCTATGCACTGGTTAGCAAGCCATGCTGTGGCAGGCGTCCCACGTATAAAATAGAAGAAGATGGACACAGATGTTAGCTCAGGGCCAGTCTTTCTCAAAAAAAAAAAAAGAAAAAGAAACCGTGTTAGTGTAAAACTAAGAAATGGCCCCTTGGGCATTGTAAAGCAACTATCCCATTCTTGGATCATGCTGAGATACAGATCTTCATGGCCTTGACACACTCACACCGCACCCCAACCGTCCTAGCCCAGCTGTATCTGCCTTCTGCTCCCTCCTTCCCCAGCCCCAGACCTGGCCATCACCCAGTCGTAGACAGTACCACCCTTGTATCCTCAAGGCTGGGCTTCCGGTCTACCAAGAAAACACTGTCTCCTTCCTTTCTCATTTCTCAACCAGAAGGAAAAAATAACAGCCCTGAATCAGACTCTGCTTTCATGAACTATATCCCATAGGAGGAAAGTCAGAAGGTGATGATCTGCTCTGTTGGGGGCAAAACTTGTTTTTTCAGGAGCAGCAGCCAGGCGTGATTCTTCCTCAAACACACGGTGTGTAGACTGGAGTCAGGCAGCTCTGTGGTAGTTTTGGCCCAGAGTACAGGCATTAGCTTACTGGGCTCCAGCTCCAAAGAAAGGCCCCTTGTACTCCTCAGGGGGAGGAGTGTCGTCCACGGGACACCCTGAGGGGCAGAGGAGGAGTCCAGCTGACTCGTGAAAGTGAGACTTGGCAGAAGGAAGTCTGAACTGAAGCCACCAGCCCCCAAACCTGGTGGTTTGAAAAGGTGTTATATGGCTTCTATCTCAAGTTAGTCAACCACCCTTAAAAACAAATTCAGTACAATGCTCTGCTTCCGGTTAAGTGTCCTGCACGAGTTCTTTCAGGTGTTTTTTATGCCATATTGAAAATTCCTGGAGTTAACTACTGTAAAGTGGTGGTTAGACTCCACTTAGACCAAGTGCCTTGGATAGAACTTGGGGGCAAAGTGCACATCCTAGAATACAGCGTCTCTTAAATATGACACCAGATATTTTCTCTGTAGGCAGAGAAATGATCTTTCGTTTAAACTACCGTATCTGTCTGAGTAAATTTCTACTTCTTCCCACCTCACACCTCTATTTCCCCACACATACCCTCTCCCCACTCACCCTCCCCCATGGTTTCTGTTGGTGAGGGATCTGCAGCTGCTGTGGGCTTACCCTCCTGACCCTGTCCTGGCAGGTGCAGTGGTGGGACAATGCTAGAATGAATCCCCAAGGAAGGCTGCAGGTCTCTCAGGGACGGGACTCCGGTAAAGGACGGAGTTCCATTAGACTGTGCTTCCTCCAGGTCCCTGAGGGCAGGTGCATGTTAGGTGCTCAGTAGATATTTGTTGCATTAATAATTAGGGTAAGTAGACACAATTCACTTGAAAGGCAATCCTTTTCTTTTTTGGCCTGGAATTTGGGGTAGGTGTGTGTTCCATGCTGAAGACCATGGAGAGCTCTCTGGCTGGCATGTAGAAGTGTGGCAGAGGAAGAGCAGCAAGGAGCCGGCAGTTGGCAGTTGGATCTAAACTTGTAGAAGTGAAGACCAGAGAGCCCACTCTCCACTTCCATGCATTCCTCTTTGGTGGGCTCTATGAGAATTGATTCAATAGGAAAGAGTACGTATATGCCTGGGGCAGAGAAGCCCTCCAGCTACATCTTTGCCAGTAGTTTCTCAGTAGATGCAAAATTGGTCGCATCTTATAAACCCTCAGAGCTGGAGCTGTATTGGGGTGGATGCAAGGTGCGAGGGCTGGGAACACCCTGATACAGTCACGGGATGCCATTATCTTCTTCCCTGAAACACTAGAGTTTTGGGGTGCTCTTCACCCAGCCATCTGTAACAGCTCCTTCCTGTCTTAAGATCTCTGCTCAAATATCACCTCCTCGGACCCGTTCTTGCCACCCTAAAATGGCGCCCCCATCACTCACTACCCCCCTTACCCTGCTCAGCTCTTCTTCTTGCCCAATCTGAGATTTTGCTTACCATCTGCTCCCCACACCAGCATCCTCTCTAGAGATGGGATACTAGTCTCCTCTTCCTGTTTGAAGAACTGAACATTAAAGGGCAACTATGTGCCAAGTGACTCTTACATAAATTTCTGTTGTAAAATGATAACAAATAGCTTGGTTTTCTGACTCCTTCAGATCTTCGTCTAAAGGTTGAAAACTTCTGCTATGTTACAGATTAAAAATACAACTCAGAAGAAGGGACACACACCAACTGTTTCTTAGGGAAGGCTCCTGGATGGTGGCAGACACTTCCAGGTACATTCCATTAGCCAGCACTTAATCACATGGACACAGCTAGCTGCAAAGGAATCTGGGAAATGTAGTTTTTCTTGGCCATGGCCATGTCAAGCTAGCTAATAATCCTAGCACTATGGAAGAAGGGGAGGATGGGTATTAGACAACAGCAGCAGTCCCCTTGAACAACTTAACTCTCACCCAGCGCTTCCTTATTAATTGGCCCACTCTCTCTCCTTCCTGAGGTGCTGAAAATGAGGAAATGTTCAACATTTTTGTAGTCCAGATACCAAAATCCTATAGAGCACAATGTTGCAGACACATCCACACGGCTTCTCCTTGACCAACCTTCTAAGTATTTTTAGTCAGCACCGGCTATATAATTTGCAGGACCCAGTGCAAAATGAAAAAGCGGGGCCCCTTGTTGCAAAGTTATTAGGAATTTCAAGACAGCCACAGCGGAGCATTAAACCAAGCACAGGGCCCTTCTAAGCGCAGGCTCCTGTATGACTACCTGGGTCGCCGGCCTGTGACCACTGTTCTGTATTTACTCACAAAAGGAAGGAGCTGTTCATATTGTGAAATACCACATGCAAGTAGTGTTGTCTTTTCAGGCTGTTCCAGCTTTTAGGTGAGATTTTTTTCCCTTGTCATGGCTCAGACAACTCACAAGTGGTCTTGGGGATCAAACGGCTTGATTGTCTCATTCTACAAACACCCAGAGAGGGCCTAGGAGTACCCAGGGTCCTGCTTGGTGCTGGTGTCAGAGCCTGCTCTAGAAGTCCAGTCTCCAGACTCTGCGGCACCTGGAGCCTGGCTGCACTGCAGCCAGGATGGAAGTGATCATTTGTCTCCATCAGGCTGGCACTGTGAGGCCAGGTCAAGGGCATCGTTGACACTCCTGGGACCTCCCATTGCCTGCTTGGGCTAGACTCTTCTTCCGGCCTCTGGTCAAAGCAGAGGCAAAACCAGTAGCTGCCCAGTTCTTGTCTCCCTTTAGGACAGGTAGTACTGGTCATGGAAGGGCTGAATGGTGGCCTGAGAAGGGAGAGCTTGGCCACTACGCTCTGACACTCCCTCTCCACAGACACCTCCAGGCTGGGGGTCTGTGCCTCTCCGTGTGGAGGTGGGCAGAGAGGTTATAGGAGGACTGCTGGACACACAGCCTGCCTGCCAGGTGCCAAGGGCTCACTCTGACGGCGCTGGATGGGGTGGGGGACAGGCACTCGTCCTGGTGGAGGTTGGAGCCGGAGGCGGCAGCTGGGGAGGGCTCTGTGGGGGCGCGTAGAGCAGGAGTAGCGGCAGGTTCAGATGAGTGCGTCACGGGGAGCAGGTGGGCCAAGGTGTCAGATGGGCACACTTTTCTCCAGGGAAAGGAAGGCGCTGCAAGATGCGAGGCAGAGGAGAGGAGAGTGATTAGCAAGCCTGGAGTGAGTCACGCATCCAGTCCCCTGGGCAGCCGTGTGCGCAGCGAGCTCTCCTGGGTGCTGACTTGGTGCCAGGCTGCACAGCTGGTGCCGGGAAAGGTGCCAGGTTTCCTGTGGGGGCCTCACGAGGTAGGGCCAGGAGCCTGGAATCTGATGGCCACCTGCTCCTGGCTTGAATCCAGAGTCTGCTGGCATCTCTGCCTCTGAGCCCTGCTCACCTCAGAACGCTTCTTCGCAGGCCGGCTCCTCCCCAGGGCCCACGCCCCCTAGCCCTCAGTCCTTTGCCCCTCCCAGGCCTCTCCTTGCCTGCCCCCCACCACACTGAAGAGTACGGGGATTCTAAAGAGCTTCGAGCTGTGAGCGAAGTAGAAGCAACCAGGGTATGCCCTCTCTCCCTGTGTCCCTCGCCCTGCCCTGGCCTGGGGGCAGCCCCTAGTGGGAAGACAAAACCTGGGCCCCAGTGGGGACAGAAATCCAGGCAGTAGCACAAGGTCATGCCCCACACCCCGGAGGTGCTCTCAATCACGGCCACACCAACACGGGCTGTCCCTGCTTCTCCATCACTCCTAGGCTGGTGACCACTAGTTTTTGGGTGACATGGGGGATTGTGAGCAAAAGAAACCCAACTGGTTTTCATCCCTTACAGTAGGCTTGAGAGCTGTGAGTAGCTTGTCAAGTCACCAGGCTCCCCATCCTGCAGGCTCCTGGATCCCCCTAGCCTTGGGAATATGCACACTCTGTGGCCCATGTTTCTAGAAGACTCTTCAGTCGACTGCCTCTCTTTCTTCCTGTCCGACGTGGAACCTCAGTCAGCACCTCTCTGCTGAGCTGTGGTTCTTGGTGAAGCATCAGAGGGCCCTGAGAGGGGTGGGGTGGCACCGGGTGGCTGTTGGCAGAGGGCAGAGGCTGTGGGTGAGAGGGAGCTGGCCTCCAGGAGGGACTGATTAGAAAACACAGGACTCAGCGGCGCTTTTCTGGAGCCCTCGGCGACCCCATTGGGGCCCTGGGAGAAGCTTCTACCTGAGTTCCTGACTTCTGCCCCCCACAGAGGCTGTTGCTGGCACCCACCTGGCCCCGAGCAGGGAGAGCGAGGGAGAGCGAGTAAGGGAAACAATGGCCTCTCCTCCCTCCTGGGCCCTGTTGTTAGCTATTCAAGCACCAGCTCCACTGGCTTTTCTGAACTTCTTTCTGGATCCAGGAGTACTCAGGGTGCCCCGTGCTGGGTGGTAGTCTTTCCACAGCTGTGCCACCGGCTCCTGGAGATGATGGAGTTTTTTACCCTGTGGTGGTCACTTGTGTTTGCCCTTCTGCCAGAAGCTTCTCTGCCTTGGGGGGGGGGGGGGGGGGGGGGGAGGACACCAGCAAGTGTCCAGGAGACTGGAGGCCACTCCTCTGCTTGGCCAGCCCGAGGAGGGGGAAGAGCCAGTCTTGCCCCAGCGTCTGTCCCCTGCCCGGCCACCACATAGGGCCTCAGAAGAAGGAATCTGGCTCCCACACATCAGCGTCATTTCCCTCCTCCTGCGTCAGGCAGTGAATTTACCGAGCAGCTAATATGCTTAGGGCCTAGCTGTTCTCACCTTTGGCTGATCACTTTCCTTTCCTGTATCCATTCTCTCCGTCTGCAAAATGAGATCCATAAATCTCAGCGCCAAGGTAAGAGGCTTTTTCACAGCAGAGCTGGTGAAGGAAGAACAGCCAGGAGGCTTCACTCTCTGCGCAGCCACAGCCAGAGGGAGGCAGTGACGCGGTTGTCTCTAATGGCAAAAATGTGCAGAGTGAGCCCCCGTCCTGAGCCCGCCCTCATCTGCTTGCTGCCTCTCTGCACGGGGGGCTGCCTCAAGTCACGGATTCCAGCCCAGGACAGGGGTGAATGCACCCTGGTATATTTGTAGGGTGCACGTGTGTGTGTGTCGTGGAATGTGTGGTATGTGCGTGTGGTGTGGAGTGCAGCATGGGTTTGTGTGGCTTGTGTGCGTGGTATGGTGTGTGGTGTGCGTGGGTGTGCACTGTGTGTATGGTATGTGTGTGGGGAGGCACTGGGGGTGGTGGGCGCTGCCCTATACAGGAGTCTGAGACATCAGCGTCCCTCTCCAAGGCTGTAACAGGCAAGGGCCTTGGTTTGAGCTCCTAGAAGAGTGATTCTCCACACGTGGTTCACAGCGGCTCTTAGAACATGAGCATCCGTGGACCTGAGTTAAAACGCAGACAGGGGCCCACCCCAAGGCACTGAAGCAGAACCTCTAGGGTCTGGGCCTCATAATCTGCATTTTTTTCACAAGACCCTCAGGTAATTCTTCAGCACACTCAAGTCCGAGAGCCGCTGATCCAGCCGGGTGAGCGCATGTGAACGCCCCACCTGTAGGAGGCAGCGTGCACAGGCGCCTTCATTCTTGCTGAGGACTCTGGATGGTGTGGCCTGTCTTTGGCTTGTTAGCAAACATGGCCACGGGTTACAGTCGTCCCCAGAGCTAGTGTTCTTGAGCTTGTGACGTCACCTCAGCCTCATCTTCTGAATGCACCATAAATATGCACTTGGTTGCTTTTGTTCTCAGGCGATTTTGTGCATAGCTTTGTGTTTCCCGACCATCTTAGAATATCCTTGAGAGCAGACACGTTTCCTGTTTCTCTTGTTTCCTTTTTGCTCCCCAGGGTCTAATGTGGGGGTTCTGTACACAGCTGGTACTGAACTGCTTGCTCAAGAAAATGGTGACAACTTGGAGAGAGACTCTGAGAGGCTGTGGGAGTCCCTGGAGCTGTGGTGGGGCCCTCTCTGCGAAGCCCACATACCTGCCTGGCCGGACCTGCCCCCCCACCCTCTTCACTAGATGAACCTGAGGATGAGGAACTCCAGGCGGACCTAGAGCAGATGTGGGCGCAGCAAGTGGCCATCCCGTGTCCGGCATCCGCTTAATTGAGAGCTAGGTTGGGTGGGTGCGGGCCTCTGGCCCAGCAGAACTGGGAGCGCCCCACTGCTGTTGGGCCAATCGAAGCTCTTCTGCAGGGAGCAGGGCCTGAAGCTGCACCTCATCGTCAGTCCCCAAGCAGCAGGACCCAGGGCAGGATGTGGCAGTTCCTCAGCGCCCCCTCCACACTCACATGCCAAGCAGCACCCGGTGAAGCAGGGTGATTTCGAAGCTTTCTGGGTCCAATGTCCTGACAGACCTCTTAGCCTCCCCACCACACAAGCTGAGTCAAATTCTAATTGAAGCCTGTGAAGCACAAAGTCCTACCGAAACCATTACAAGAGTCTTCTGGAAGATAGGGACTGACAACACTCTGCAGAGAAGAGGATGAAAGGTTCCTGGCTCACCAGGCCCTCTGGGCAAGGAGTCCCAGGGCACCCAGCAGACGGCTTCTCCATCTCCGTCCTCTTCAAGTCTTCTCCCACTCCTGATCTCATTAAAAGGAAACCAAAAGGGCTATATGATTTGGCTTCCATCTGGCCACTTGAGATTTAAGGACTTTAATCAGTGGAACGGTAAAGAATTAAATAACTACAATAACAAGAAATCCGCCAGCAGGCCTTTCCAGTGACCTTGCCAGAGTGCGTGGGAAATGGATCACACCATCTGGGCTTGACTTCTCTCCCAGGGAAGACTGAGTGATTACACCATTTTAGGATCCAAGTTTACAAAAAATTTGCTACCTAGATTAAGAAAAGTTGTGCCCTGAAACAGCTTATATCTAAAATATCATCTGCTTCCTGTCTCCAACTGCCCACCCCTTCCCACCCCCCAAAACCAGCCCTCCTCTGTTCCCCATTCCAGGTCAAAAATTCCAACATGGCATCTTCAGGAAGGGCTGACAGTTCGAAGCACCCCAGAGGGCTCCCCATGAAGAAATGTGGAAAAGTCTAAAAGCAGGAAATAAATTATACTGGTTGAAAAGACAAGAAAAGTGGCTGAATTCTTCCCCCACGCCCAAGTCTAGGATTTACCAGTCCTCTTCCTGGAGACATCTTGCTCTCCTGGGGGAGAACTAAACCTAAACCTGTGAAGGAAAGACAGGAGAGAAGAGAGCTGGTGGTTCACGCAGGCCTTCCCTTTGTCAAGGAGCCACTGAGAGGGAGCCTAAGTTTCTAGACCTGGGAGGCAGCCTCTGCATTCCCACACCCCCTCCTCTGGCAATAGCTGACTAGCCCTTGCCCCAACTAGTGTGTCCCTGGGAAAAAGAGGCAAGAGGAAGTGGGAAGACTCCACGGGAGGCAGGATTGAAACAAGCTGGGGCTCAGGCTCTGCTCTCTGAAGCTGTGAGGAAGGCCCTTGAGCTCTTCGTCCCCAAAAGGGAAGTGGAGGAAGAGGCAGTTTGAGGTAAATCTCCCTAGTGAAGGAGACACTCGCAGCCTTGAGCCACTTGTCTGGCTCCCCCTCTCACCTCACTGACCCTCCTCAGACTCCTTTTCCACAGCCTGTGGAAGCCTGTAAAAGCTTCTTCCAGAGCTACGGAAGCTTCGCCCCCTTGCACTGGTCAGGCACCATAGGCAGGCCCTGGAGATAATCAGCATCTTGACCATTGGTGCCCTTTCTGAAGGAACTGGCAGTCATCCTCCTGGGGAGCACCCCAGGCTACAAAGGTTGGGAGGCCAAGCTATGGTGGGCAGAAGCAGTGGTGAGAAGAGCATCTTCCTTGAATCACAAGAGGCAGACTCTGGAGAGAGACCCTTATGAGGTCGGCAAGGGCTTGAGGTGGGAATAGAGCCAGTGGCACCTGGGTGGGTGGTGAGGCTCCCATGGCTAGGACCAGAGCTTCTCCCGGACTGTTCAATGTGGCATCCATTGCCCAGGAAGTATCTAACCAGACAACTACTGACATTCTGGCGCTTTCCGGGTCACCCTGTTTTTCTTCTTGTGCTTGATCCTCATGACCTTTTGAGGGCAGATTTTCTCATTTTCGAGAAGAGGAAGGCAAGGCCCAGAAGATTGCATTGTGAGTAGAATTGCTGAGACCCAAAGCCATGTACTGTTTAAAGCTCACGTAACTAAAGCATCCTGGCCAGCTGGGCCCAGGTGCACACGGCATCAGAAGCCCTCACCTGTGGGCCTATTCTCTTCAGGGCAGGCTCTCCCAGGGCAGAGGCCTCACGGCCCCGCAGCTCCAGGCTCAGCCTATCCGGTCAGCAACCCCGGGAAAAAGAAGCCAACTCTCTGAAATTCTTTAAGAAAAAGCACAGAGAATCACAGAATATTCTTGTATCTACTACCCGGATTTGTCACATCTTTATACTCTGCCCTGAACTGGTGTTAAAAAAATGGATTTTTTTTAAAAAGAAAAAAAATACAGGAAATGAATAAACTATGGGACATCCAGACAATGGAATATTATTCACTAAAAAGAAATGAGCTATCAAGCCGTGAGAAGACCTGGAGGAACCTTAAATACATATTTACTAAGTGAAGGAAGCCAGTTTGAAAGGGTGACAGTGTATGAGTCCAACCATATGACATTCTGGAAAGGGCAAAACTACGAAGACTAGAAAGATTAGTAGTGGCCAGGTGTTAGGGAGAGGGGAGGTGAACAGGCAGAGCACAGAGGACATTTAGAGCAGTGAAAATATTCTGAAAAACGCTATAATGGTGGCTACATGTCATTATCTATTTGTCCAAACCCATGGCACATACAACACCAAGAACGTAAACCATGGACTCTGCCTGATAATGACGTCAGTGCGGTTCCATCATTTGTAACAGAGGGGCCACTCCGGTGCCGGCTGTTGATATGAGGGAGCCTATGTGGGGGTAGAGGGTGTATGAGAAATCTCTGTACCTTCCTCTCAGTTTTGCTGTGAACCTTAAACTGCTCTAAAAAAGATCGACTCTTTAAAAAAAAACACAGGAACATTAAAAACAATGACACCCAAGTCTTGATGACACCCAAGTCCCCACAATGCCCCACTGAATTAGTTTCCCAGGTCAGCCATCACAGAGTATCACAAACTAGGTGACTTAAAAAACAGAAATTTGTCACACAGCTCTGGAGGCTAAAAGTTGGAGATGAAGGTGTCGGCAGGGTTGGCTCCTCCTGAGGGCCGTGAAGGAGTCTGTGGTGGTTGGCGGGCAATCTTTGGTGTTCCTTGACTTGTAAATGTATCACCCTGATCTCTGCCTTCACATCCACATGCCGGTTTTGTGTGTGTGTGCGTGTGTGCGTGCAAATTTCCCCTTCTTATAAGGGCACCTGTCATACTGGATTAGGACCCATCCTAATGACCTCATTTTTATTATCTCTGTAAAGACCCTATCTCCCAACAAGGTCACATTCTGGGGTAGCAGGGGTTAGGACTGCAACATAGCTTTGTTAGAGGGTGACAAATGCAGTCCATAACCCCCACCGAGGACACAGCCTTGCCCCGACACATGGTGGTGATTGAGTGCTCTGTTGGTACAGAAGCGTTCAGACTGCGTTTCTAACTAGCCCAGGCCAAGCTGATCTTATCCTGTCTCGGAGCTCTCACAGGTAATTTCACAAGTGGGCTGCAACTCACACCTGGCTCTCCCATCAGAGCCACCTGTCACCGTGCAGTGTGGTAAGACACATTTTCCAGGTGTCACAGGACAATTCAACAGGCAGCAGGTCAGCCTTTCTCAGCAGGTACAAGCCTCCACCAGTCACATCCAAAGGGTCTCTGAGGGGACTTGGGTGCTCCCAGAGCGTTTCACTGTCTTATTCTGACATTGCCATGCCAGACATTCCACTGGGGTAACTCCAACGAGAATTCTCTCGAGATCTATTGCCCAAAACATACATACTGTCTGACACAGCCATTTTTATACCTTTTAAGAGTCCCTTTTTGCATCGCTGACTCCAAGAAAGCTAATTAATTATTTTAGACACCACTATTAAATTGACACAGTGATTAATCTGATAATCCTTTTTATGAAATTACCTCTGAAATGCTAACTTTTCATCTTTTGTAACTCACTGTGTAAATTACTCTGAAGATTACATTGTACCAGCTTTCGGCTCTGTAAATCTTAATGGCAGTTTTTTGCCAAAAGCAATAAAAGCTGTCCTGAATTTATCAGGTCAATCAGGAAAGGAGCAGGCAGGCAGGAAATTGAAGGTGACTCACGCTGCAAGTGGGGGGTTTTGACTGACGGATTGTTAGAACCTGCTGTTGCCGGTTAGCTACAGGGGACTTTGTGCCAGTGAGAGGAACAATGGTAGCCTCATGAAGCAGAGGGACACGCGGAGCCCTTGGTTGCAGGTGTCAAGGCTTCCTGTCTGAGAGAAGAGCTAGTGTGGTTCTAAAAGGTGGTCCCTTGCCCTCCCTCTCCCGCTCCCCAACGCCATCCCCGCGTCCCCTTGCAACACACCAGCTGAGTCTCTCAGTGGTGGAGACCTCCCAGCGCGTCCCATGTGGGCTCAGAGCCCACAGAGAGCTGCCTCACGGCCGCCCACGCTGAGCAATCCTCACGTCCTTCACATGGAGTAGGGGCGGGGCGCACAGCTTGGCTGTCACCGTCCACCCTGCTTTACCCAGTGGGCAGGCTCCTGGAGCTCAGGGTGACCTTAGTCACTCCAGTCATGCACTCAACGCTGTTGCACAGAAGGAAACTTAAAGCCTGCTGGAGCTACCAGGCCTGTGAGAAACAGCAGCGTCCATCTTTGTTCTTTTTTGAAGCTAGTTTGTTTTCTTTTTTTTAACAGTAAGTCCTGTGCATCCCACGTGTGCCAGAATAGTGTTAGATCGCTTTGCCAGCCTCTTCTAAGGCTGCCACACACCTTTCATTTGTTATGAGAACAAGCAAAGGACAAAACCTGTTGAACCTGTGGCCTCATGTATCCATCCATCCACCCCTCCACCCATCCATCCATCCACGCATCTATCCCTCCAGCAGTGTATATTGAGTAGCTACTACATGTCAGGCTCTGTTCTAGGTTCTGGGTGAAAACAGAGCAAGAACTTGACATAGACGATTCCTGCCCTCAGGGCACTTCCATTCTAATAGAGGAAGTTGGACCATAAACAAGATAAACACTAAGTGAGATGGTGTCCCATCCTTTGGGAAGAGGATAGGGAGTACTTGTGGGAAGGGGCAGTCTCTGATTTGAAACAGAGGAGTCAGGGAAGGCCACATTGCCTCCCTCCCCTCACCCTGGCCCTGGCCCTGCCTCATTGAGAAGATGACACCTGACTGAAGAACCAAAGGAGGTGAGAGCCTGAGGAAGAGCCTTCCAGGCAGAGGGAACAGCTAGTGCCAAAGCCCTGACATGGGAGCGCACCTGACTGGTGAAAGAACAGCAAGGAGGAGTTGTGGCTGGAATAGAGAACAAAGGGATGGTGGTAGGAGGTAAGGTCAGAGAAGTTTGGCAACCATGGGCCATGGATAAGTTAAGTAAACTTGGCACTTCCGGGTGTTTGCAAGAGAAACATGAGTCTGTTTGCCTTGTTCCTGTCCTCCCCTGGCGTTCCCTCCCTCCCCTTGATTCTGTCCTAAGGCAGCTCTCAGGCAGACCACAGCATCTGGGGGCCCCTGCTAAAAGAAGGGTGTGAGCTGGAGAGCCCGTGGGTGAGCCTTTCCTGGGCCCTGAAGCCCCACGGCCAGGAGTCTTTCTGTGGCCTGGGGAAACTGAAGCTAGAGGGCACCTGGCTCCAGCTTCCTGCGGAGCGTTGCTGCTGCTGCTGCTTCTCCAGGCTGAAGCCAGCCAGGTTCTTTCTGCTTTGCTGAGGCAGGAAGCTGACCACCTACAGCCTCCCCGTGTTCCGAATTTGCTCCCATCCCTGCGTACAGAGGTGAGAGTTAAAAGCAAGAAAGGCGCCTCCCAGGAGCTGCTGGGAAGATTCTTGTGGTGGAATGTGTTTCTGATGAATCTAATATGAAGCCTTGAAATGGAAGAGTTTCCTTTTTTTTTTCTTTTTCTTCTCCCCAAAGCCCCCCAGTACATAGTTGTACATTCTAGTTGTAGGTCCCTCTGGTTATGCCATGTGGGAGGCCGCCTCAGCATGGGCTGAGGAGCAGTGCCATGTCCGCGCCCAGGATCCGAACCTGCAAAACCCTGGGCCGCTGAAGCGGAGCGTGAACTTAACCACTCGGCCATGGGGCCAGCCCCGCAGTGAGGTTTCTGATGCCCTCAAGTTGCTCCTGAGAGAGGACCCCGGCCTGTGAGAAGGCTCTGGTCAGCAGCTGGAGAGCAGTACCGTCCTTGTCGTCCAGAGGGGGAGGAGGACCTCTCTGTGACCCCACCCCCATAACCCCACGCAGGAGTTGTTCTGGTACTCCACCAGAGTCACCCCTTTAGCAAAAGAGCCACATTTCTACAGTCATGATCCCACACTGAGGTGTCAGCCTTCCAGGGGTCTGAAGGAGGGTCAGGGGAAGCCCTGAGGCCTCTGAGGGGAGCACAGAAGGGGCAGCAGCGGCCCCCAGCTCACCCCCCAATTGGAGAGCAGCAGGCCTGCCTCTCTGCTTCACAGAACCTGTCCTTGGCCCTGGGGCTCTGGATGCAACCTCTGTGGCTGCCCCTTGGCTAAGCTGCCCCATGGAAGAACTTTTTGGAAAAAGATAGCCAGGTGTGAGTTTTGGGGGGTTCTGAGAGTTCGGGTATCAGTTTTCAGTTCCTTGGGCGTGAGGATTGAGTGACAGGTCAATAGCTGTCACAGTAGCATGTGTGGTTGCATTTCTGGTGTGTCCCCAGCCCTCCCGCTCATCTGCCACTCCACTGAGGGTACCTGACTCTTCTCCCCTCCTCCCTCCATCCAGGCCCATATCGTGTTCCAGAACAAGCCCTCCACCCCGCCATGTGCATGGTGAAGGGGCCTGCCTCCCTGTTGCTTTTCTGGTGAGCCTTTTCTTCCTTCTGAAGTCACACTCACACATCAGAGAGAGCCATATCGCCTGCCCTCTGAGTTGCCATGGAAACAGAGCATTCTTCCCTCCTCTCTCTCCTCTGTTTACTTTGGTCAGGGACTGCGGCAAAAACCAGCCTGTCGCTGAAGGAGAGGGAGGGCGGGGGAGAGGGAGAAGGGCAAGCCAACCGCTCTAAACCAGATCACTCCGGTTCAGAGTGGCTCCCGCTCCAATCCTGGGAGCCGCTCAAGCTAGGCGTGGTGGGCTGCAGTGGGGTTGGTTAATGGGGACGGGCTAGTGGCTGTCTGGTCAGCCTCCCCCTTCTCTCCTGCCCTGTCTGCCTCCCCGGGTGGTAGCAAAGCCCTTGTGGCGTGGCCCCAGGTCGCTGGGCCTCTGCTCAGAGGTGGGCAGTTGTTCACTACGTAAGGGCACCCTGCCGAGGGGGGCAGTGATGGGAGCCGAAATTCAGCTCTGCTCTGTGCCCTGGCCACCGCCGTGTCCTCCTAACAGAGGGTCTTGCTTCCTGGGGCACCCTCCCCGCGGCAGCCTGGGAGTGCTGGTTCTGTGTTCTCTCAGGCTTAAAGCTTCCCACTGCTCTCAGAATAAAAGCCGAACTATGCCCAGCTTTTCATGATCTGCCGGCCTGCCTCTCCTTCCTCGCCTCCACACCTCTTCCCCGGCTTCCTCTTGCTCCTGCCACATGGCTTCTTCCCCTTCCAGAAGACACCAGGAGCTGGGTTTCGTCCCTCTCTGGACTGCTTTGGTCCCTGATGTAACAACGTTCTTCCCCGAGCTCTCTCTAGCTCCTCGGTGCACATTCATTGGGTCCTCAGACGAGGCTTTCCGTCACTTTTCTATGTAAAACAGCTCCTAGTTGCTCACATCAGCCTCCTTCGTTTCCTTCTCTGAGCATCACCTCCCCGCTCCCCACCAGGTGGAAGCTCCCTGAAGGCAGGGCCGTGCTCCCCGCCGCGTCCCCAGCACCCGGCCCCGCACTCGGCGCGCACTAAGTGTTCAGTTAGTAACTGGCCCAGGAGGGGTGGGCGCCAGCCCCCGGCTTCCCAGCCCGGCGGTTCCCACTTCTTCCCCCGGCAGGCGCAGCCGCGAACGAGGACCCGGCCGCGGCTGCCCCCTCCCGGCCGAGCTCCGCCGGCGCCCGCTACCCGCTAGGGGGAGGCAGAGAGGCCACCGAGGCGCCTCGCGGCGACGCCTGGATGCAAGCCCCAGGCCGTCTTGCTGCAGTCGTGGAACCTGGGCTCCGACCGCCCAGCCATGTGTGCAGCGGGGGTCCCGCCTCGGGGCAACGGGGCACAGGCCCGGGCGGCGGGCGTCTCACTCCCGGAGAGGAGGCGGCCTTTCGGGGACCCGGCGCCTCCGCGGCCGTCGCCCCAGCGCACCCGCCCGTGGCGGGGCCGCCCGGAGATGCTCCCTGCATGGCTCTCCCCGCCCGCTCGGAGGCCGGGGAGATGCGGTTCTCTAGACGCCCTTCAGTAAGGTCTTGTCGTTACCGACTCCCCGGCCGCAGCCAGGCCCCGCCCGGAGGATGATTTCTTACGAAACAAACCTCTGAGAACTGCATGCAGGGCCGCCCTTTCTGGGCTTTGCGGATCTGGGTAACTCCCTTGGTCAATCCCTTAACTTGGCTTGCCTTGGCCTACCAATCTGTGAAACGGAGGCAAGACCTCCAGGCTTACATTCCACCGCAGGTTTGCTGAGGAGAAAAGGAACAGAAATGCTTGCATGACTCTGCAGTTGTGGTGGGGTAAAGCAGGGCTGGAGTTCCAGTCCTGGGCGCCCTAGTGCACCCCTTGGGCACATGCCACTCAGAGCAACCCCCAAGTTCCTCATTCTTATGGATCACATCTTGGTGGGTGGCAGGTCTGGCCTCTTCCTTTCAAGGGAGTCTGGGCAGTGCGGGGGGTGGGGGGGAGAAGGGGCAGATGCTGACATCCTGACCCATGATCTGATCCTGGCTGTGTCAGTTCACACTCCAGCTTTTCCTCCAGAGTCAGGCTTCGGTAGTAAACCAGACCCCAGATGCCTTTGCTGTAGGCAGAGCGAGGAAGTTTGCTCTCTTGTAGTGGAGTGGGGGAGATTGGAAAACACCCATGACAGTCACAGTGAGAGCCGCCTCAGCTCCAGTAGCCAGACTTCTTTAGGTGAAAGGTTCAAGAAGGATGAACTGACCAGTCTGTCCCCTCTAAGGGGGGTGTTGTGTCCCCTTAGTAAGTGGCCGAAGCTCTCAGCTGTCCCTGTCCTCTCCTCCCTGCCCTGGTATGAGCTGGGCTGCTTACTGCCCTTCCCAACTGAGCAGGGCTTTGCCCCTTCCTTCCTACGTGGGCTACTGAGCCTTCCTGCTCAGCTGACTGCTGGAGAGGAGTTTGGACACACTTTTGGGTCTGAGAATCTGAGAAAAGTGTCTCTCTTTGGCATCTGAGACTTCGAGGCCACACCCTGAGGCCTGTGCAGGCCGGTGGATTTGCTGGGTCTACTTTGTACATCACTCACAAACCCTCCACTTCCTCTCCTCTCCCCATGGAGTAGGTGAAAGGAAAAAAGCCTCTGCCCTAGAATACCCTTCTTGCCTGGTTTCATGAATGGGCAAGATGCTTACGAATAGGCTCTGGGCAGCAGGATAAACCCACACTTAAACCTTGAGAGGTTGTGTACTTTTTAAAAATTCCCTCCCTCCCTTGCATTTTTTCCTTCTACTAGCTTCCAAGATTGGCTTTTAAATCAGAGATTCCCAAATACCAGTCAGGCTACATGTGAATCAATGACGAACTTAAAAATACTAATACTGCAGGCCCACCCGTTGAGTCACACAATCCTTTACAGTCGCTGACTTGGTCAGAAGGGACCCAGATTTACAGTATCCTGAAGAAGAGCTAAACTGAAAGAGCCGTGAAGGGTTCTGCTTTATAAAGGGGAAAAAAAGAAAAAACCAACAAAAACTAGGACCATACTAAAAAAAAATCCCTGCTGGAGCCCTTCTCCCTCCCAACCCATCTGACTACTGCAGGTGCTTTGGGCTGTCTTTTTGGATACCTACCTTTACATCTCTGATGAATTAATATGCTTTCCCGGTTGTTGCTTTAATCTGAGACATTCTATATAATACCTTCCTGCTATGGCAGATGAGGATTTAGCTCCCTGACATCACCCCACCTCCCCTGCCTCAGCCTCTTATGTTTACTTTCTTTATTGGTTAACTTTGTAATTTTAAGTAAATATTTCACCTCTATTTCTTGTTCCATCAACTACAGAGCACAATAATCGCAAACACCTAATCATGCTGACTGTGTGCACCATTCTAAGCACTTTACACATATCTACTCATTTAAACCACACAAGAACATCAAGAGATAGGTTACTATTATTGGTCCATTTTAGGGAGAAGGAAACGAAGGCCATTTTACTATTTTTCTAGTGGTTCTCCAGGAGGGAGAGGAGATAAAGGCGGGTGGCCAGTCTGCCATCTTTACACTGAGTTCTAACAGGGCAAGGATTGGGAAGCATTCATTTTGGCCTTTGCTCTAGTTCCCTGCTGGGCAATTAAGTATGACAGTGACAAAGTAGCGAGGTCTGTCAGTCATCTCGGCCAGCACAGAGCAGTTAGCTCAGCTGTGGGACAGGGATTCCCAAATGCCGTAAACCAGCTAAATCGGAATCAACTGAGGAGTTTGTTAAAATAACTCACCTACTAAAACAAGATCTTTGGAATCTGGGCCGAGGAATCTGTATTTTTAACAAGCACAACTCATGCCTTGGAAACCAGTGGTCACGGGGAGCCTGGCAGCTGGCCTTGTTCTATTCCATACTCCATTTTCTTCCTCTGAGTCTGCACTGTGCCAAGTGGGTATCCTTGACTGTGGCACTCACTAGAGACCACCTGGCTTTGGCAGTAGACCTCCCATCACGATAAATCAATGATCTTCATTAATACCAAGATCAAGGTGAAGAGCTAACTCAAGTCCAATCCTAGTGCCACTGCTCACCTGTGACGCTCACCATTATGCTCTGGGCCTTTGGTCATAATCACAGAATGTTAGATCTGACAGGGATCTTGGAAATTATCTAGCCAACCTCCTCATTTGACAGATAAGTAAACCCAAAAGGCCCAAAGAAAAGTGAATTGCATATTTGCATATAGAACTATTAGGAATTGAGGCAAGAGCCAAGCCCTGGTCTCCCAACTCTCCAGGTCATCTCTTTCTAGGACTGCACCGTCTAATAGATAGTCACTAGCCACCTGTGGCTATTTGTATTTAAATAAATTAAATCAAATTAAAAATTTAGTTCTTCAGTCACATTAACCACATTTGAAGTGCTCAATCGCCAGTGGCCAGTGGCTACCACATATTAGACAGTGCAAATATAGCACATTTCCATCATTGCAGAAAACTATTGGTCTAGTGCTGGTCTGGAACCTGGGTCTTTCATTTGAAAGTAGTATGGAAACTGGATGGTTTTATCATTGTCCTCTCCCCTCAAGCAATTACTGCAGAAGATTAACTGTAAGAAAATATGGTTATACTGTTGAGTGATCATAGCTTAGCAATAGCACTTTGACAAACTGGAATTTTATATATGTAACTGGAAGAACCAAACCACCCAAACCAACTAAGCCCCTGAAACCTCTCCCCCTAAGCTTGGACGGGCTTACCTAAGAACCGAATCAGATACAAAGAAGAGTTCACTGCAAAGCTCTGCCTGGTCTAAAGTCTGAAAGGTATGGGATCCACTTCTTACTCCTGGTAGGTCTGAGGGGAGTGTCCTTCAGAAGTGGTAGGAGAAATAAACCAAAGGAAACAAGACTGCTCTGCAAATAAATGTAAAGAATTAACTGTAAGATGGGATGGGAAGCCTTATAAATTAATTAAGGGGTAGGAATTCTATCTTTTTTCTCCTTGTAGATTTATTTTATAATATCTTAAGATTATTTGTTCTGGGAAGGTGTATTTGTCAATGGAAAGACTGAAAGACAAGCGGCATGTACGCAGTTCTGGATGGGAGACCTTAAACGTGACAGACGTGGAGTGTCCATGCCTCCTCTGGACTTGAGACTTTGGGAGAAGCATTGCTGGGAGAAGGGATCCTGTTAGAGGGTGAAGTGACACAAAGCAGACGTTTTCGAGAGGGAAGCATCTGGAAGACCAAGGCCAGAACTGAGGACTGTGGTTTTATCCCCAAGGGACGCCTGTGAACAGCTCGCCTCCTGCTGGGGCTTTTCCCTTGAATCATAAAGACAGTCGCGACTCTGTATGTAAAGTTTCACGTTTTCCCTGTGAATTCCCTGTAGCTCTTCCAGCCTTTCGGAAAAGCCTTGATCCATCCATCTAAACTTGTCTAGCGGTGGTTTGGGGAATGTATGGATGAGGCAGTAAAAGGGAGAGTGACCTGCCCCAGTCACTCCCTCGCTGATGTCCTGGAGGGAGCAGCGTTCTTTTGAGGAGACTATAGTGTGTCCAGGAGTTCCAGATGGTGAGCAGAGAGGAGCCCACAGTGAGTAGGGTGGAAGGTGGATGTCCCACAGATATTTGAGAGCAAACTGGAGCCTGGTGGGGTGGTGGAGAGGTGGGTGGCGGCGGTCGGACTGATGCTTAGGTCATACAGGTGAGCTCACATACACACGGGTACCGTCAGACAATCAAGGTGGCCTTGACCCAAATAGATCTGGATAAGATTTATTGATCAGATTGTTTTAGAAAACCAACAGCAAAACACTGACAAGGTACATAAATACAGATTGGACATTTTAGGGTAAATTCACTATATTTCCTACTTGCTGGTAGGAAACCAGGTAAGGTGGAAAAGCTGTCCTGATCATATGGCATGCACACCAGACTGCAAAAGGACTTCCACACTATTTAACAGGACTGTGGCAAATAGCTTTAAAGTAAGGCAAGCATCATGTGTGGCCTAAGCACACCCTGTACGAAGAGCCCAAGCCCAGGCTCGCCCTCAAAGACTGTGCGTGACCGAGGTTTCCTTTCTTGTCTAGGTTCTTCCAGTAAAATCCTCGCTGGCAGGTGCCTTTACAGGGAGATGCCTGGTGCTGTCCCTGCTCAGACTCTGTACAAGGAAGTGGCTTTAGAGAAAGCAGATGTGTTTCTGATGCCTCCTTTGTATTCTAAATGTGCAACTAGTAAAACAGCAATTACTACAGCTTGGTGAAACTGCCTTGGACTCACCCTGTACACTGACTGAGCAGGGCCTTTAAAAAACCTCTAAAAAGTGGAAAAAAAAACCCACAAAAATTATACTAAAAAGTGGTATCACTTTTGAAGCACAACTCAGAACTTCTTTTTGTAACACCAGATGAGGGAAGAGGTCACTTTTCACCGAATCTAACCACCTTAGAAGGGAAACACCATTGCCGGACATGATCTGGTGGCGGTGCACGTGGAGGTCACAGAACTCTACCAAGTCTATCTCAGGCCCTGCCATTGCACCTAGAGTCCCGAGGTATTTGGGGAACCAAAGCAATTTAAGCTAATGGTGACCAATTTTTGGAGCTTATGATCATGGGACCATAAACCCTCATCCATCGTGGAGCTTAGAACAATGAAGAATAAAGAAAATGGCTTTTTGTGCTGCATCAGAGTGCTGGCAGGTAGACAATTCAGAAACTGGTGTCACTTTCTAAACATCGGTAAGACCATATAAAAACAAACTGTAAGACCAACATAGTCTTACAGGATAATTCAACCTTTCCTACATGCCAAGCTATATGGCTGGAAAAGGTACTTCCAAAGGAAAAAGTAAGGCTCCTGCAAGAATAGGCAAAAAGCAAGTATTTGTCAAGAGCCAAAGAAATGCGTTCAAATGATGGGACTTCCTCTGCATCATACGCAGCTTTTTGCTCCCATAGGTGCTAAGAGCTCTTTGGTGGTTATAGGAGAGAGAGTCTAGAACTCAGGGCAGGAGACTAGGCCAAGCAGAGGAGTGAAGAGTAACATCTACACTCAGGATTACCACCCGTGGGTCCTAATTTCAGCCTTCAACAATTGTCATCAAATCGACCAATTACAGCTCATCAGGCTGCTTATAAGCTTGCTGGTTTCCAGCCCCTCCGTGATTCTTCCTTTCCCATTTCTAACTACTCATTAGTCCCACTCCATTGAAAATGAGGTGCTTGTGGGAAAGGGGTAGGGAGGAAGAAGAAATAGAAATCAATCGTTTGATAGAAAAGTTGAAACACTGATTATCTATGGATTTCAATGATCTGTGCTTTACTCTTGCTACGCCTGGTAACCAAAGGTCACTGTTAATATACCTTTTGCTTAGAAATGCTAACGTTTATTATATTTTTAAATCTAGCTATGTAAGGGACATGAATATTTTAGAGCAAATTTCTACATCACGTCATTAGGGCCCTGAAAAAAGATTCTGCCAGTGGAAAGGGTTTCAGTTTGGCCACTGAAGAATAATTAAAATTTCAATCTATTCTATATTGGCTTATAGATTTTTCCAGGAAGTGGAAAATACTTTATTAAATGAAGAAAGCATCATTTTCTTCATTTAATAAAGTATTACATTCACAGATAAATTAGTATATACATAAGAGAAGTGACAGTATTAAATATTAGGTTTTAATTCTCCATTTAGGAAACTCCTTACAGGTAGACTTCCTTGTTCCTGGGCAAGGAAATGTAGGAAGATATGCAAACATGAGATAGTACAAAGATGCCTGGGGGAAGGTCTCCATCCAACAAACCCAAGGAACGAAAGTCTCTAAGAATCCGAGTAAGAAAATATGGACTTGAAAATCCAGCTTTACCAAGAGTTGGCTTAAGCCAGCCGATAACATCTCAAGTTCTTGGTATAATTTAACTCAATTAATGAGCTGGCTTCCCCAAGAGAAATTTAAAAAGTAGTCTACCTGCTTTATAGTCACATCGTATATATAATCTGTATATATTCATATGTGTTTCTATATATTGCACTTAAATTTACAGGACTGCAGTAAAATGGCTGGGAGTACCTCAAAGAGGCAGAGAAGCAGCAGGCATAAACCTTCCTAAATCAAGTAACAGTGTCACGAATTCAGAGTGCTGGGTACAGGTACGAAAAGGCCTGGGGACCCTTATATAAAAATCTAGTCATCTACATTTAGTCATACACCCAGTCTCGTTTGGCATCCAGATCATGTGCATATGCGTGGTTCTACAGCACTCAGAGCTGGTTATACTAGATCATTTTCACTAGTGTTATATTAAAAGAAGACATTTTAGACCAAGGATATGTACTTTTATGAAAACATCACACATAAGGTCTTGGATGTGAGGCCTCCAAAGTCCATCTCAAAGAAGATTGCTCTCAGAAGGCTTAAAAAAGGATGCTGGCAAGTGTGGATTGAACCAGACTCTCTTTCTAGCTCTCTGGTATAGCAGAGCTAGAGACCTGCTTATATCCCAAGGACCATGGGCGGATAAGTACAGAGGCTGAGTGTTCAGTCTTTGGTCCCTATATAAATCCATCACAAAAATCCTTCACCTTCCTAGACAGCATGACTTGTTTAATTCTGGATATTAAATCCCCCAAATATCCATAGACCAGGCTGGAGTCATGCAGCAAAGCTTTGAACTAATGGGGCTGCTCAGACTGACTTGCTCTGGAGAAAGCTTGTTATTGGAACAAACCTAGCAGTGGGTGGTAAGAGGTTAAATATCAAACAGACTGGTCACAGCAAGATGGGGGTGGGAACTCCCAGAAGTTGCTCCTTTTGCTGCTTCTCCCTCACACCCCTCATTCCCCAAAAGGACCCAAACTCACAGGTAAGTGGTTATTATAAGACCCTGTAGAACACAGGCTCCATGAACTCAACCCAACATGGATGGGATGTTATAATAAGGCCTGGAAGTTACGAGTCCAAGTCTAGAGGCCACTGTTTTGTTTTCCCCAGAACTGAACACTGAATGGCACCTTTTTAGCCATAACTCAAAGGTGATTTTAAATCCACACATGAGCTAAAGAGATTCCCTTCTGGGATGAAGGAAAAAGAAGAATAACTTCAAAAGCTAAGTGAAAAAGAGGCACTTAAAGGAAAAGTGTGTCCCAAATCTCCCGTCTGAGTCTCTTGTTGTGAGGTAACCAACGGGATGATGGGCACTGTGCCCTCTCATGTACCTGCAGCACCTTTCATACACCTAAGGACTTCCAAATGCTCACGTCTCAGCGACTCGCTCAACTACTCCAGCAGCCTGATGGCAAAGCAAGTGAAAATTTAGGTCATTTCTTTTTTAGAATTAAAAAACAACACAAGACAAACCAGAACTAAAATTCCACGCCAAAAATGGAATGATCTTCACTTTCATTCCTTCCTCATGCTGGCTTTAAAATGATATAGTTCTTCAGGAAGGATGGCCTGTGGCTTTTCCCTCAAGATCTTTCATACAGTTACTAGACAATTATTCACAGCACCACGCACATTAAAGCAGACAGAAAAGGAGGCAGTAAGCCAAGGAAAAATCAAGGGCCAACTGGCTTTCCAGAGATAAAACCCACTGCCTGGGAAAATGGCAGCTGCATGGCCCAGAGTTAGAAAAGAAACAAGTTCTGAAAGGAAGTGGCCAATCTGACAGGCAAAGCTCACAGCCCAGAGCAGAAGCTCTCCCTGCCCTGCCCTTCTCTGGCCTCTCACGAGCTTACGTTGATGTCCCATGGCATTTATGCCACATATTTAGGGTCTCCAATTCCCCATGAAGAAATCAAAGAGATACTTGAAACCATTAATAAGTATAGGAGAATTTCAAAACTGCCCAGAACGAAGAACTCTGACCACCGTGTTTCTTGATTTGAAATGTTCTTGGTGCCGTAATTTCTAAGAGCAACAATAAACAGCACAACTATAACACACACATAAGTCTTTGACAAGCCAACTCTAACCACTGCTGGCACCATAAGGAGGAGAAAAGAAATCACTAATCAAGAGCTGCTGAGCTGCTTACCTTTCCTCCAAAGTCAAAGGACAGGTGTGGGTATCTATGCAGCAAGATGTCAATCACTGCTGCCATTAGATCTAGCTACTCCTTTAGATGCAGGAAGTTAAATATCTAGCTTTACATACAACCTGCAAGGTTCTCAAGGTTAGCCTTCTTGTTCTATCCCCAAAACTTCTTGTTGTTGTTGCTGGATTTAAAATTTTTTAATTTTATTTTTGTTTTTATTGATGATGTTGCTTTAATTTGTAGAGCATTGGATGACATGGTCATATATTTAGGGTTCCTTTAAAAAATTCTTTATCTTGATTCATAACATTATTAAGGTACTTTCAGACTTTCCCTCAACTTCATCAAGGAAGAGGGAGTATGTGAGTGTTAGTGTGAGTGTGTGTGTGTGTGTGTGTGTATTAGGGAAGGAGGGAGAGAAGCAAAGAAGGTAGCATAAGGGAACGTGAGATTCCATAAACTTAAAATGAATTTACAGAAAGGCATCTGATGTATTTTCTGAATAAGGCCTTGATCAGGGTAACCAATCCTCTTTGTAGCACATTCTACACTGCCCATAAATAAAGGAGTCTCTTTAAATTAACATTTCCAGTATCAATGAACAGTCCTGAAATCTTCATTTCAAGCGCTCGATGAGTCCCTGTGTGAGTCCAAGATGCAGAAGCTGTGTTCGGGAGAGGTTTGCTAGGTTAGGGAAGGCCGCAAGCAGCTTCTCCCATGCCAGTTCCAGCAGGCTAGGTACCACCAACCAGATCTTAAACAATGACCCAGTCCGTTTATTTTCGTGGATGTTCACTACTCCTCCATGAATGTACATGCAACCAGCCTACGAACAAATGGCAGTCAAGAGAGGATAAATTCAAATGGGAGAGAAACAGATACTTAGGCTGAAGATTCAGCAAAAAAATTCATAGTAGGCTGAATTAAGATGAGGTGAAACAAAAAATTTCCACACTGATCCCAACAAAGTTCAGTGATCAAAAAGGGTTTAAATAATGAATGAGTTACTAAGGAAAAAACTATAGATTTTTCTACTTCAACAACTTCAACAAATATTAAACTAAGACTACATTAAGTATCTGTTGTGCCAAATACTGGGAATACAAAGATAAAAGTAAAGGTCTCCATATTCAAGATCCTAGTAGGATCTTCAGCAACATGGCCTCTTGCAGGTAAAACTATTCTGCCCTTCCTGGAAACACCTTTGCTATCACTGTCAGGGCCTGGATGCCACGCATAGCATTTCACATTTATGCTGCTCTTTTAAACTTGTATATGATGTTTTTTCTCCTCTTTTCACAGAGGAAGAACTAGGTTTGGAAGAAAGTTTTAAAAACACATTCCTAATCTCAGGTTTGCTAATGTCAGAATATTTTTTTTCTTGCTAATATCCCTAAAAATATTTCCTTATCATCTGCAATTATGTAAAGAAGATATGAAAATGAAAACTTACTGGTGTAACAGCTGCACAGTGAAAATAAACTGGCTCTGGCATGGTAGCTGGGAGCTTTACCCATTGAAAAGTCTGCAGATTCAACTTCCAGATATCTCCCAGGATCACTTCTCCATTATAGCCCCCACAAATAAACACATCTATCAAAAAAAAGGGAGAGCCAAGATCACACAAAGGAAAAGAACCACGGCTATAGCACGTCTTGCAGTAGATCACACGGCTAGCTGACACAGGACCACTTCAGTGGATTTCCCCACACCATAGAGGACTTCAGCTGGGTGGTCCTCACCTGCTGTTCTCTTGTCCCTCAATAGTTTGGACATTATGTGAGAGTCTTTGCTGGACTAAGGATTTAAGCCTCTCAGGAGGCTTCATGTCCCAGTTCTCAAATTCAAATACCTACAGGTACCAGGTATGGAAAGTGAATGAGCAAGGAGGTCTGAGGAAAAGAAACAAGTAGGAGGTCCAGGAAACAAACAGCTCCAACGGGAGAGATGGTGATACAGCTCCAGGTGATCGATACCATGCAAGGCTTAAGGGCAGCAATTGCCAGATCTTCCAGTTTTTCAAGAGAAGCTGGAAATCTGGATTTTTTTTAAAAAAATGAAACATTTTGATTTTTAAGTATCAGCTGCTAATTCAAAAAATTCAAATACACATATGAGGCAAACAAAACACATTTACAAGCCACCACAGTTTGCAAACTCTCCTTTTAAATGACATCCTAAAAAGGACAGAGATTTATCTATGTAGACACTGAACCTGAGGAGAAACACTGACTGCGATGTTCAGTTTAGGGGCACAAAGAGGCTCCTCCAAGCTTTCTTCAGCCCCAAGAAGACAGTTTGAAGCCCCATTTGATCTGTACAAGTATTTATGTCAGGAACAAAACCTTCCCAATATCAAAGTTTTTTGTTGTTTTGTTTTTGTAAAATCAGTTAGTTATAACTAATTGGACAACTTGTAACAAAGGCCATGTGAACCTTCAAACTAAATGCCCAAAACTAAGGCTGAATTCCATTTGTATGGTGGCTGGCCTCAAAGAATCAAATGAATAGATGTCTTAATTCAGGACTAGATTAAGTTTAAGACAATACTTGATTAAACTATTAAAAAAATGGAAAGTTTTTTGGCTAGGATTCAAGAAAAGTACAGCTCCATTCTTAGAGAGGCAAAGCTGAACAATGCCACTATCTGTAAATCTTATCCAAAAAGCAGAAGCATAATAAAAAGCACCTCTGTACTACAGATGGCAGCATAATCCTAGTAAAACCCAAGCTAAGCTGCTGAAAGGATACAAGATATCAAACACATTTATACACATCTTCCTCCCAGAAAAAATTTAAGGTGGTGTATCAAACTATAAAATAAGCTGTAAATTAAAAGACAAGAAGGTTATCCCAGAAAGGAGTCACTTGTCACACTTAGATAAAGTAGCCACAGCTGCTTTCTGAAGCCATACAATGCCTCTATTGTAATACAGCCAAAGAATGAGCTAAGAGTTCTATTTGGCATGAGACGGAGAACAGAATAAACTTTATAAAATAACACTCTGAAGGAGTCATTACAATTTTAATCCACCAAGGTCTCTCTCTCTTTTTTCCCCTCCAAGGGCAGTCTTTTTTTTTTTTTTTAAAGATTGGCCCTGAGCTAACATCTGTTGCCAATCTTCCTCTTTTTTTTCTTTTTTCTCTCCAAAGCCCCAGCACGTAGTTGTATATCCTAGTTCCAAGTCATTCTAGTTCTTCTATGTGGGATGCCGCCACAGCTTGGCCTGACGAGTGATGTGTAGGTCTGTGCCCAGGATCCAAACTGACAAACCCTGGGCTGCCAAAGCAGAGCACACAAACTTAACCACTCAGTCATGGGGCTGGCCCCCCACCAAGGTCTCTTGAATGCAAGATTATTAGTATTACCCACCGTAACCGTAGACATCAGGCGGTATAATAAAAGCTTATTTATCACTGATTTTCCAGTTCTCTGATAACTAAGGGAACCCAAACACTATATTAGTTTACTTTATGAAAATTGTTAAGAGAGACATAACTTTACGGATTGCCCTTTAAGTTTAAACTACAAGAAATAGACTCTTCCCAAAGGTACACCTCTTTTAAGGAGCTATCATTAAAAAATAAGACATTCTTGGCATTTACAATTACAAAAATGGAAACAATGTTATTTAGAATCCTTACCATTTTTTATTTGAACACAACTGTGACATCTTCGGGCTGCAGGAAAACCTGCCAAACACATAAACACAGAAATTCCATTATTCATAGAAAGATTAAGAATAATGTTGCTATGACATAGTGAAAGACATACTATGAGCAACTCACTTAAAACAATCCCTTTGTTGCATTAAGCAAATACTGACTAGTCCTTCCAATCCTTCCTTATTTCACGCTAAAATGAAGCCATCAGAAGTCTCATCATAACAGTAAAATGTTAAGGGGCCAGGGAAGTCAAGTGGTGTGGCAGGGGGCAGGGGTTACAAGTGGCTTTCCTAAGCCCCTGTACCCACAAAGTGACAGGTAGATCTTGATTTAAGTGCCTATTTCTTATCCTACCCATATTTCCCTACTTCCACAGAATTCAACAATCCTCATTAAAAGTCTCTGCTCAATTGCTGAGGAAGAACAATAATTGACCTAAGGAGTATAAGTAATTTCTAATACCAGTTCAACAGATATTTTACTTGTCATATAACTCAATAAAATTACTTTTTACCTTCCAAAACAAGTAAAAGTATAAAATACATTTATTAAAGATAAATAAATCAATATTTTAAATTTACCTATTTTTTCATGGGGTTTTGTTGCAATTTCCTCCCATGCATTCGTTTCAAGGTTGTATGCATGGATCTTGGAGAGAGAAAAAAAGAAGATACACACAAAAATAATTTTAGCTAACCTGAAAACTGACTTTTAACAACAGCCTGTATAAACACATATTCTTGGTTGAAAAATCTTCTTTTCCTTTGCTTTTCTCTGAACTTTCCTAATTCTAACATAAGGCAAAACAGTAAATGAAGCAGTTGCAATTAAGCACATATATGATTTCAATTATTAAAAATCACAGGAAAAAATGAAATAAAAAAGTTGGAATTCTGCAACTTCCACATTTTATACAATGAACATGTATCATTTTTATAACAGAAGAAAGCAAGTCTTGGTAAGAAAACATTGGAATGAAGCTTTGACAAAACCTGAAAAAGACCAATAAGGTTCCAAAGCAGACTAGGAGCCCTGTAGCCTAATCTAGATTTCACCTGGGATGTGTGGATTTAGAAACGCCACAGAGATGGATGAATAAAAGCCCTTCAGAGCTCAACTTTCTAAAGTTAGTGACATGTAGCCCTAAACATGCCTGTTCTTTTTAGATATACAGCATTGATGAGGAGAGGGAAGTGACATTCTGAGAATCCTGGTTCCAATTCTAATTAGTCGCTCCATCCAAGCTACTATATCTTCCTTTTAGTCACTTTCCTCTTCCAGCTTATGCTGGGGATATGAAGTATTTTCAGTGTGTGATAAATGCAGCTGTCAACTAGAAAGCATATCAGGGGCAGAGTTTGGCCTTATACAATAAAGAGCATCTAACACAAAATAGGTGTTGATGAAGAACCTGCTCAAAAATTAAAATATCTACAGTAACAGAATTATTTTGCTTAGTATGACACATGCCTCTCTATATCCTTCTCCTTTTTCTTTTTTTTCCCCCTAAATATACCTTGTTTAAGGAATAAGCTGTCCAGGAAGTACCACCTCCCAAGATGTAAATCCTCTGCCCATCATGTGCAATTTCATGTCTGTATCTGAAAATATACAATGAAATCCGTTTACAATGAAGTGAAAAATGATCTACTTAAAATTTAGTCACAAGGCTTTTTATTGCATCATTTTTTATAATAACATATTATTAGAAATAACCTGCATTCAAAAAAAGTGAATTGGTTAAATAAATTTTAGAATATACATAAAATAGATTAGTATGCAACCAATAAGAATGTAGCCATAGAGGATAGTTAACATATTGAGAACTTCTTTTCATGTCATTAACTGGAAAAAAAAAACAGTTATCTAAGAGCAGACAGGCTATAATCCCATTAAAAATTTATAGATACACAAATACGCAAAGAAAATGACTGTAAGGATACATCTAAAATGTTGACCCTGCTTATCTCTGCGTTTAAATTTTTTTATTTTCTTCATTTTGCTTATTTGTATTTCTTAGATTTCTATAATCTTTTTATGATAACTTTGTATAAGGGAGGAAATTATTACAGAGTTTTAAAAAGTGATCTGCCTACATTTAATTAGAAACTCTAGACTGTGGACTTTCAAATTAAGATACTTATTTAACAGTTACAAAGATATCAAAAAGATTATGCTAGATAGAATTGTGAATATAATGTGAAACACCTACCAGAACTTTTATCCAAGCAGTCTAGCTAGAAGCTGAAACAATTTATATGTCCATAAAATGATTCAAAGAAGGCAACCATGTGAAAATGCTTTGAAAACTTAATCTATTTCCTCCCTTCCCTGAAGGCCCTGGTGCTGATAAAATAAATTACATCAAAATTTTTCCAGTAACAGTCCATCTTCCAAGTCCTCTCATGGTAGTTCTGCTATAATCAGCCTCCTAACGCATTACAATGAAGATAAATTCTTCCTTAGCACCTTTATGCCATTTTGTTTAAGGGCAACAAAGAGATATTAGATCAGCCTAAAGAGAGTGAATAAAAAACTGTTTACTGTCTTTGCTTTTAAACTGGAGGGGGGAAAAAACTCTCTTTAAGTTTTTCAGTGAATTTAATTCTAAGAAGAGACAACTGCTATCAGAAAAGTGAAAGATCTAGAATTGCTCCTAGAAGGCAACTAGAGAGAATCATGTGATCTTTGAGTGTCTGACAGAGCAGTTAAAATGAATGACCCTTCCTCCCTTCCTCCTTCCCTCCCTTCCTTTCGTCCATGATCCACCCATCATCCATCCATCCAATCAACCTTCAATGAGTACCACTATGGGAATGGCACTGTGCCCTGTTCGCCCTGTTCTGGGTATAGAGCTGTGAGCAAATGAGCCAGTGAATTCTAATATGCAAGTTAAGAAGGGAAATCAAACAGTAACTAGGAAGTAATTGTTTTGTCAGGAATATATTTAGTTGCAATTGCTACCATTGGTGTCTTCTTCAAAGTGTTACTGTCATCCTAATGCAGAAAAACTGAAGAGGAAATAACAGGAAAAAACTTCTATAGTCCAGGAGAAAATAAAGAAGACCCTTCTTTAACGCTGAACTGGGATCTAACAGCCAGGCTAACGGATTTTCTTCAAACCATATTACCAATATTCTGAAAAAAGTCAAATCTTAGCAAGAAAGAATAAATATGCTTGGATCCTATAACCTCACCTCTCTTCTGGCAGATCACAAGATAGGTTGTTTGGTTTCAGTTGTGTCCACTCTCTGGTATTGAGATCTAATTTGTGCAGATCTGTGCTGTAAATATAGCCAGTTGTCCCTCCAAAGACATAAAGGGAGCCATTGATGATCGCCATGGCCTGGATAATAAGAAAAGGTGAACAAGATTGACTCATTAACACTTGATTAAAGAATGTAAACTTATTACATATCCCAAAATCAGGTTTTACAAAATTCTCTTGTACTTTTTAACCTTCTAAAATATCAGACCCTTAACGGATTAAAGATTTTAGAGAACCCAGAGATTATTTTTAAAGGTAAAGCTTTGTTCAACTGGAAAGAAGGTTCTACCTAGATAGGCAAGGGGATTAGATGATCCTTAAGGGTCCTAGCGAACCAAAGAATTTACACATCATGGACATGAGCACTTTCATGGAAAGCTGCTTCTCTTTCTAAGCAGTCGGAACAAAAATGTTCTCAGGAAGAAGAAGCAGATATGAAGAGAAATCACCAGAATCCCTTAGTAAAAAGTCTAGAGTTGGCAGTCCTAAAAACTTGACATTTTCCACCAGATTCTCCTTTAATGTAAGTTCAGTTTTTGTGATGGTCATCTCTTAGAGTTTAAATGCCTCCTGTGATGGGACACAGAGTTCTCCAGTATGCGCCTCTACACATAATTCAGAAGCTACTTATCAGTACTCATGCCAGCCATGTGAGAAAGAAGCCAAAGCTTGGTTGTTTTAAGCTTAGCCCATTACTCTCAAAGGGTCTCTGAGATATGGTGAGTTGTTCCCTATCTTTCTGGATATAACTTTTCAAACCTAAGGTTTGAAACACTTTAGAACTAATCTCTACAACATCTGAGTTTAGCTCAGATCCATCTGTATAAAAGTCTCTTACCAAGTGAGGGATCATCTACTCTACTACTTAGGTCAGAAAACTCGTCAAAGAATTATATCACTCTAAAGATGACAGGATACAGACCATATGTAGCCCAATCTCTCATTGGGTGGGAGTGGAGGTGGGGTGGGGTCCTGACATTTAAAGAAACTTCCATACAGGTCTAGATCATGATCCTAAATTATACTAGAAACAAAGAGTGAGGGAATAAAAAGAAAGGAGAAGGCAAGCAACCAGATTTGCAAATTATAATTTCATATCAGAACTGAAAAATCAAATATTAACCACAGTGAATATATTCTTCATTAAAAAAATTGGTAGTGATGTAAATATTCTGACATTGTCCCCAGAACTAGAAAAATCTGAACAAATACAATCACCATGACCGGCCACAGATTGGTACCTGTCCATATATACGACTGGGTTTCTTTCCCCGACAGCTGAGTAAAGCCCATCTCTTATACTTCACGTTACAGACATGGACATCATTGCCGTTGCTTTCACCAAATGGGATGCCCGTACCTCCAAACACTAACAAGTTGTTTCCATGCAGCACAACTGGAGAAAGAGAAGCACAAATTCCATTTATGTACTGGCTACCTGCAATGTGTTCCCACATAAACTCAGAATAACTGAGAAACTAAAAAAAAATCTGCTTTAATGCTCTCAGAAGATAGCTCAGACCATCGACATCTAACTACTTCAAAGTTCTGCAGAAAAATGTCTAATTCACACCATATGGACTATATCATATAGCTCATTGTTAGGTATGTGACATGTATTCAATAGATATTTGCGGAACTCATGAAATAGTGCGTATGAGAATACTGAATGATATGAACTACAGTACACCACTGCCACTCAAGACAGTTAAAGTATGTAGCATAGCAGAAGAAAATGAAGTATCATCTTTGCCTTAGCAAAGACCCAGTGGAACTCAGGATGAAGGGATAAAAGGATCATTCTGGTTTTGCCAGGGGAATGATCTCTACATTTTATTTTATTTTATTTTTTTGAGGAAGATTAGCCCTGAGCTAACATCTGCTGCCGTTCCTCCTCTTTTTGCTGAGGAAGACTGGCCCGAGCTAACATCCGTGCCCATCTTCCTCTATTTTATATGTGGGACGCCTACCACAGCATGGCTTGCCAAGCTGTGCCATGTCCGTACCTGGGATCCGAACCGGCAAACCCCAGGCCGCTGAATCGGAACGTGTGAACTTAACCGCTGTGCCACTAGGCCAGCCCCTGATCTCTACATTTTAAATTATGGCTTCTGTCATCTTAATCCTCCACCAGATAAAAAGTAACACCAATATCCTGCTGGTAATTTTGGTGTTCTTCTATCTCTTCTGTTCCTGCCATGACACACACACAAACACACACACACACACAGGCTCGCACAGACTTTCTTGCTCTTTCTAATGGCAAATACTCTCAAAAAGTGCTACTGTATTATTTCAATGGCATTTTTAACCAGTTCTTCAACTGATACAGTGTAAGAGTCAACAGCATGGGTGCTGGAGCCAGCGAGAGCTGGGTCTAAATTCTCATGTGACCTCAGGAAAGTTATTTAATCTCTCTAAATTAATCTTCACAACAACCCTATGAGGCATTATCTGATTATTATTATATTATTATTATATATCATATTATTATTACTATTATTATCTTCTCCATTTGTATAGATAATGAAACAGAAGCGGAGAGTGGTTTAAATAACTTGTTGAGGGTTTCCTAAAAAGAACACTGCCAAGCTAGGATTCAACCCCAGGCAGTCTGGCTCCAGAGCCTGCGCTCTTAGCCATTATCCTGAGGGCCGCTCTAACGCCTCCATTTCCTCATTTGTACAATGGCAATAATGCCAGTACCTGCATCACAGGGATCTTGTAAGGTAAACAGATACCATGTGTAAAGTACTTTGCTCAATAGCTATTATCATCGTTATAAACCCCATTTGTTGCTCTTCTACTACATTTTGCCTAGCATATATATGACACTTTATATTGACCCCTCTGAGATTCCCATCTTACAGGTAAGGAAATTGAGGCTAAAAATCATCTGGCAAATAAATGGTAAATAGCTAGATTCAAATTCAGGACTATCCAGCTCCCAAGTGATTCTGCATCACCATGCTATATTATTACCAGAGTAAAAAGTCTATCTATTAACAGGATTTAATCATATTACAATATTATTATAAATTATTAACAAGGAACATGACCTCTCAGACATTTTGTAAAGTCAAAAGTTCAGAACTGCTTGTACTCACGTGACATAGATGCCAATTCCCGGGGCATGTAGCCATCTGTGCCCATCTGGTGCCATACTCCTGTAGCAAAATGATATCTCCAAAGCTCCCTGAAGAGAGGATAGTCTTCATTATCTGGCCCTCCAGATTCATCATAATCTGGGTTATAACCTCCAAACACATATAGATTGGTATTATCTGCCACACAACGATGTCCACTTCGTGCTGGTGGAGGTCTGTGGCCTAGGAGAGAAGAGGACAGTTTTCCACAGATGGCCCAGCAGATTAAAAGCACAAACAAAATTTGGTAACAATCATTTTAGCTTTAAAAGGGGATCAGGGAAGATTTATAACAGGGATGTATTTTTTATTTGCTTAGGTTATCTTATACATTCACACACACTACTTAAGATTTTAAGGAGCTAGTCTCCATTTCTATTTCCTATGATTACTTTCAGATTTTGATAACTGTAAAAAAGATTTTTTCCAAGGGAGGGAAAACAGCACTATAAACTCAAGAAAATGGCTTGAAATTTTCAAGAAAAGGAGGAGGTGGGGTTTGATAATCTGAAAGCTAACAGGACAAATTTTTTTATTTCCTCAGAGGAGGAAAAAACGAACACAGGCCAACTAAATTAAACCAAAATATTAGAGAACTACATAAATATAATCACAAATGTGAATGAGTCACGTATAAATAAAAATACACACACACAAAACCTATGATTTTTCCACAATATATAATTACACACTTAAAAAGAAAACTGGCTTTCAAAGAGTTATAGCAAAATTTAGAATTTAAATACCACTCCAGACATTATGGCAGTTAAGAAAGAATATCCTTACATTTATCTCAAAGAGCATCTTCCATCCTATTAAGAGCTTTACTAAGAAAAGCTATTTCTACAGTTTCTATTTGAAAGCTTTCTGAAGTTTAAATTACATCAACTAGTTCACTAAAAACTACTTAAAGGTTATTTTAGAGTAAAAAAAACTAAAACTTTATATTATTTCTATTATCCTTACAATTTTCTATACCAGCCTACACAAACCCTTACATAGCTACAGAACCAAAGATGCTTCAACATATATTCTATGGAATAAGAAGCTACTATAGTTGTCTGTTCCCCTAATGACTTATCTACTTTCATATACTAGGAATAGATACTAGTATAACATTAATTAATATTTAGGACAATGTTGGACACTTAATAAACATCTGTTATATAAATAAACATTACCAACCTAACATAGGTCTTATATATATATATATTTCTTAAAATAAAAATCCTACTTCCTAGGGTAGGCTTTTAAACAAGAACTGAAAAGAAACTGCATAGATCTAGAGAAACTAAAAAACAAACAAACCACAAATCACTGAATTACTCAAGTACATCCTATTAGTCCTGTTTGAGTTTTTGATGGTTTCTTACTGCTCATGTACGAAGTCCTCAACCAGCAATTTAGAGCCGTTCGGGACATAGCCTTGTCCTGATCTCTCCCACTGCTGTCTATTGAAATTTGTCTCTCTGGTTGGAAAGCCCAGTCCTCCCTTAGACTTTGGCCCAGGCTAGCTGCCTTCCAGTGACAGCTGTGGAAATACCTCCAAGTCCAGCCCATACAGCTCCTTTTCATCAATACAACCCTACGGCCCTTACAGTTCAGTACCATACTACTCAAATTTAGGATATACATGTATAATTAATAAAATTATTACACCATAACTATGTAAATACATGAATAAATATAATGTTAGGCAAACTATAATCAGTTAGAAAATTTATTCATGAGCTGTGATTTAGCTCAAGTGAAGAACTCAATTTCTTTCTAGGAAGCTTGAAACAGAAAGTGTGGTATGGAAGAAAGAGAGGGGCTCCTACAAACCTAGATTTGAATCCAGGTTCTTTCTAACCGCTACCTTGAGCATGTCACTGACCCTCACTAAGTCTCAGCTTCCTCACCTGTATAAGGCGGTATTATTCTTGTACCTCACAGATTTATTATACTTGTTATTATGTTAAAATCTGTTTATTGGTTTATATATGTATCTTCCGAGGCAGCCGTGAGCTATCTGAGGGTAGAGAAATGCATTTGCTTTCACCTTTCTATATCCAAGCCTAAGACACACAGAAAACATTGAACAAATTTACAAATTTAATTTTTCTCTACTCATTTCGTTGTTTGTTGTTCTTCCCAAATAGGTTATAAAGTCTTCAAGGGCAAAGACCATGTGGAACATCGTCCTGTATCACCCACAACAGCTAAAACAGTTGGAAATATCTAACAGATACTAGACATTTCATTGACTTGAACCTCAGGTCAAAGTAAACAGTGACAGGGACGATCAAAACAGTGTACAGCTCTTAGTGGACTTTGATATTATTGTGCTTAAGAGAGACAGGATTTCGGGGACAGGGGTCGGATTATGCAACGGTCTTCTCCTCAAAACACAGATGCTTCTAAGAATTAGCAAGACAAATTTAAAGAAAAAACATAATAGAGCTGCTATGGTCAAAAGATGGGGACTCTTAAGAATTTCTATAATGTAATTTGCTTTAATATCTGGAGCCAACAGATAATTTTTAAAACCGCTTTTTGGAAAATAAGAAAAGACAGACAGTATATTCTAGGATTTTCTCTAAATGCTGTACAGCAGAGAAGGCATTCCATTATAAATTTATTGCCAACTATTTTTGTGACAAATATAACTCACATGGATTAAAGGTTGAGGAGTCAGTGAAAAGGTGGTTTTATATTTATCCACTCATTCATTCATTAAACCAAAAATATTACTGGACACCTGCTATGCACCAGGAACCATGCCAGGTGCTGGGGCTACAATAAGACCATCACTGTTTCTGTCTTCCAGAGCCTATACTCTAGTCCTGCACTGTCTAATGCAGTAGCCACTAGCCACACACGACTACTGAGCACTTGAAATGAAGCTGGTCCAAACTGAGATATGCTTTCAATTTAAAATACTCACTGGATTTCAAGGACTTAGTACTCAAAAACAAATGCAAAATTACTAATTTTTATATTGAATATATGTTGACATGATATTTTTGACATATTGGGTTAAACAGAAATGTTAAAAGTAACGTCACCTGTCTTTTACTTTTTAAATGTGGCTACTAGAAAATTTTAAATTTTTCAGCTCATATAATATTTCTATCAAACAGCACTGGTCTAGCTCACTTGATGGCTTCTGCAAATAATTTCATTATCTATGCAAATTAAACTGCTGGGTAAAGACCATCTGATCTATGTTTGATAAATATTAAACATTCTGTCAAGGAGTCTTCATAGCTAGGTGTAAAGAGGTAACTTTTCTTTCTTTTTACAGTAGCTACAGATTTCTTTATATATATTTATAGCCCAAGAGTGACTAACATATTAGAAAGTCAAATTTTATTTTTAATAAATCATAGGACTTTGTCAGAGCTAATGCCAAGGACATTCAGCATTACTTTTCATTATGTGAGATATAGTATAGGCTCACGAACCTTGACCAAAATGAAATTGGGCTTTAGATTCTTAAAGTAGTTCTCTGAACCTCCCCCTAAATTCTCCATGTGCAAATCCCACTTTCCTAAAAATCACTTGCTATTAATAAAATCAGGTTACCTGATTCAGGAACTCCCACTAGAAAATGGAGAAATCAAAAATTAAAACTGAACTTGTATGCAGAGGTGAACTCTTAATATCCAGAAGGGAACATCCAGCTAAAGGGGCGAATATCTGTGATGTGAGCCATCTTCTCGTCCATGTGCTCACTGCCTCACAAATACTCACTCTTTACCCCAGGGAGTAAGCAGGAGCTTACCAGAACCAGGGAAATGGGCTTTAGTTTCTAGCCCAAAGAAAAAAGCAGCTAGCTGTCTGAGATAAGGTGACAGATGATTAGGTTGCTGTCAATGTTTTCACTATTACAAATAATATTGTAACAAAGCTTCCTTTACATATATGCATATGCAAGTGTCTGAGTACTTCTAGAAACAGAATTTCTGGGTCAAAGGAATATACACTTAAAATTTTTATAGATGCAATATTGTTAGAGAGCCATATTGCTCTCCAAAAAGACTAATTTATACCCACAGCAATGGGGCATGGAAGTGCCTATTTCTTCATGCCCTCTTCAACCTTTTCCATTTGTGCCAATCTGATGGATGCAAATTGGTGTCAGGTTAATTTGCATTTCCCTGAGTTTTACGAGTTCACATGTTTATTAGCTCATTTGTATTTCTCCTTTGAGGAATTGCCTGATCATATCCCTTGCCCACTTTTCTATCTATTGGGTTGTCTTCTCACAGATTTGTAGAAATTATTTATTATTTTTCTTTCTTCCAGCCTATTTGTCTTTTAATTTTGTTTATGATATCTTTTAACATATGGAATTTTTTTGTGTAATTGAATCTTTCAATCTTTTAAGTCCCTTTGCAAAAAAAAAAAAGCTGCCTTTGCTTTACATCTTAACTCTGCATTATAAAATTATAAAAATATTCTTATTTATTTCTAGTAATTTTATAGTTCTGATTTTTATATTCAGAACCTGAATACATCCAAAACGTATTTTTTGTGCATTGTTTGAAACAGGGCTCTAATTTTTCCCCCAAAATGGAGAGGCCATTGTCCCCAAACCACTTGTGGAAAGCCATCCTTTCTACACCGAATTAAAATGTCACCTTTATCATATACTAAATTGATATGTTCTAGAGTAGAATTAGGAAAATCTCAATATCCAGGTCTAATCACCTTGGATACAAAATCTATTGCTCTTTAAGAATGCACACAAGTAATATAAAGCAACATCACAGAATATTAAATACATAAGCTCGCAAATAAAGTAGCACCTAACACATTGCTTAACAAGTCTATTACATACAAGGTGTAGCTACCTCTATATGTGCTATCAAACATTTGTGGTGAGGCCATTTTTTTTTATTAAGATTATGATAGTTTACAACCTTGTGAAATTTCACTTGTACATCATTGTTAGCCATGTTGTAGGTACACCACTTCACCTTTTGTGCCCTCCCCCGACCCCCCCTTTCCCCTGGTAACCACTGATCAGTTATCTTTGTCTATATGTTAACTTCCACCTATGAGTGGAGTCATACAGAGTTCGTCTTTCTCTGTCTGGCTTATTTCACTTAACATAATACCCTCAAGGTCCATCCATGTTGTTGTGAATGGGACGATTTTGTCCTTTTTTATGGCTGAGTAGTATTCCAGTGTGTGTGTGTGTGTGTGTGTGTGTGTGTGTGTGTGTGTGTGTGTGTG